>NC_091292.1:30473668-30521168 GCF_038502225.1 Cherax quadricarinatus | reverse complement strand
ATCACCTGTTGACTGATTTTATTGACAAGTGTGAAACTGTATATATATATATATATACAGATATATATATATAGATATATATATATATATATATATATATATATATATATATATATATATATATATATATATATAGATATATATATATATATATATGTCGTGCCGAATAGGCAGAACTTGCCATCTTGGCTTAAATAGCAACGCTCATCTTGCCATATAGGACAAGTGAAAATTTGTGTATGCAATAATTTCGCCAAAATCATTCTGAACTTAACGAAAAAAATATATTTGATTGTGTTTGTTTAGTATTAAATTACTGTAAACGTATTTAAAACATATTTAGTTGGGTTAGGCTAAAATAAATTGCGCTTGTTAAAATAAGGTTAGGTAAGTTTTCTAAGTTCCTTTTGGTGCAAAATTATAAATTTTTACACCAACATTAATGAAAAAAATATATTTTTAAACGTATAAGACAAAATTTTAGAAAGGACTTGATTTTAAATGAGTTCTTGCTAAATGACCAGTTTTACATATTCGGCACGACATAGTATATATATATATATATATATATATATATATATATATATATATATATATATATATATATATATATATATGTCGTGCCGAATATGTAAAATTGGTCAATTAGCAAGAACTCATTTAAAATTAAGTCCTTTCTAAAAAAATTTCTTATACGTTTAAAGATGTATTTTTTTCATTATTATTAATGTAAATTTTTTTAATTTTGCACCAAAAGAATCTTGGAAAACTTACCTAACCTTATTATAACAAGAACAATTTATTTTAGCCTAGCCCAACTATATATATTTTAGATTTGTTTACAATAATTTAATACTAAACAAGCACAGTGAAATATATTTTTTTCGTTCTGTTCAGAATGATTTTGGCGAAAATATTGCATACGCAAATTTTCGCTTGTCCTATATGGCAGGATGAGCGTTGCTATTTAAGCCAAGATAGCAATTTCTGTCTATTCGGCACGATATATATATATATATATATATATATATATATATATATATATATATATATATATATATATATATATATATATATATATATGTATATATATATATATATATATATATATATATATATATATATATATATATATATATATATATATATATATATATATGTATATATATATATATATGTATATATATATATATATATATATATATATATATATATATATATATATATATATATATATATATATATATGTATATATGTCGTGCCGAATATGTAAGACTGGTCAATTAGCAAGAACTCATTTAAAATTAAGTCCTTTCTAAAATTTTCTCTTATACGTTTAAAGATATATTTTTTTCACTAATGTTGATGTAAAAATTTATAATTTTGCATCAAAAGGAACTTAGAAAACTTAACTAACCTTATTATAACAAGCGCAATTTATTTTAGCCTAACCCAGCTAAATATATTTTAGACTTGTTTACAATAATTTAATACTAAACAAACACAGTGAAATATATTTTTTTCGTTAGGTTCAGAATGATTTTGGCGAAATTATTGCATACACAAATTTTCACTTGTCCTATATGGCAAGATGAACGTTGCTATTTAACCCAAGATCACAAGTTCTGCCTATTTGGCACGACATATATATATATATATATATATATATATATATATATATATATATATATATATATATATATATATATATATATATATATATATATATATATATATATACATATATATATATATATATATATATATATATATATATATATATATATATATATATATATATATACATATATATATATATATATATATATATATATATATATATATATATATATATATATATATATATATATATATATATATATATATATATATCAGGAAAGAACAAAGCTCGTCTCCTGGCAGTGAAGGCACCACACTCGGGAGATTTCCTGTTAGCTGTTCCCAATTCCTCCCTGGGCACCCGTCTCGACCCACAGGCCATTCGGATTGGTGGTGCTCTTCGCCTAGCCGCCCCCATCCTCACCGAACATAGGTGTATTTGCGGCAGGGCGACAGCTGATCAATTCGGACTCCATGGTCTCGTGTGTCACACAGCAGAAGGGAAGTATGCCAGACATGAGGAGATCAATGACATAATAAAGAGAAGCCTCGCCACAGCCCGTTGCCCAGCTCAACGGGAACCCCAAGTACAGAGGTCGGATGGAAGTCAAAAGCGTCCTGATGGAGCCACTATGCTACCCTGGAAGGATGGAAAGCAGATTGCCTGGGACTACACCTGTGCTGCCACATTGGCAGACACCTACTTGCCATACTCTGTAGTGGAAGGGGGTG
Source organism: Cherax quadricarinatus (assembly GCF_038502225.1). Lineage (NCBI taxonomy): Eukaryota > Metazoa > Arthropoda > Malacostraca > Decapoda > Parastacidae > Cherax > Cherax quadricarinatus. The sequence continues at coordinate 30,518,816 of NC_091292.1, read as the reverse complement.
GAGCTGCCAGCCACAGGGAGACCCAGAAGATCCGAAAATATGAAGACCTTCCCCCTTGCTATAACTTCATTCCAATAGGGTCGGAGACCCTTGGAGCATGGGGCAAGTGTGCTCTAAAGTTCCTCAAAGAGCTGGGTGAAAAGCTCATCATAGAAACCAAGGACCACAGGGCGACCAGCTTCCTCTTTCAGAGACTCAGTGTTGCGATCCAGAGAGGAAATGCCTGCAGCATTCTGGGCACGCGGCCCACCGCAGGGGAGCTGGACGAAGTATTCGAGATGTAGCTCTGAGTTACCTATGTTGTTTTACTTTGTATCATATTTTTGTGAATGTTTCGTCAATGTATTTTGTCTTTAAATAAAATATATATACATAATATAGGGGGTGGTAGGAGAAAATTCTCAAACAGCTTCAGGGAGAATCTTGAGTTTTCCCTGAAGCAAGTTTATTTTTTTTCTCTGAGGATGAGGGTCCCCATGACAGTTCTAGAGGTGGTACCTCCCTATATTTTATATATATATATATATATATATATATATATATATATATATATATATATATATATATATATACATATGATACATATGTCGTGCCGATCTTGTCTTAAATAGCAACGCTCATCTTGCCATATAGGACTAGTAAAAATTTGTGTATGCAATAATTTCGCCAATATCATTCTGAACCTAACGAAGAAAATATATTTGATTGTGTTTGTTTAGTACTAAATTATTGTAAACGTATTTAAAATATATTTAGTTGGGTTAGGCTAAAATAAAATGCTCTTGTTATAATAAGGTTAGGTAAGTTTTGTAAGATTCATTGTAGTGCCTTCCCTGTTATCCCTGCTTGGTCCTTCAGTTTTTGCACTAATCTCTTGTGTGGAACTGTGTCAAACACCTTCTTGCAGTCCAAGAAAATGAAATCCACCCACCCCTCTCTCTCTTGTCTTACTGCTGTTACCATGTCATAGAACTCCAATAGGTTTGTGACACAGGATTTCCCGTCCCTGAAACCATGTTGGCTGCTTTTGATGACATCATTTCTTTCTAGGTGCTCCACCATTCTTCTGATAATCTTCTCCATGACTTTGCATACTATACATGTCAGTGACACTGGCCTGTAGTTTAGTGCTTCATGTCTGGCTCCTTTTTTAAAGATTGGGACTACATTTGCTCTCTTCCATGCCTCAGACAATCTCCCTGTTTCGATAGATGCATTGAATATTGTTGTTAGGGGTACACATAGCGCTTCTGTTCCCTCTCTCAGGACCCATGGGGAGATGTTATCTGGCCCCATTACCTTTGAGGTATCTAGCTCACTCAGAAGCCTCTTCACTTCTTCCTCGGTTGTGTGTACTATGTCCAGCACTTGGTGGTGTGCCCCACCTCTCCGTCTTTCTGGAGAATCTTCTGTCTCCTCAGTGAACACTTCTTTGTATCTCTTGTTGAGTTCCTCACATACTTCACGGTCGTTTCTTGTTGTCTCTCCTCCTTCCTTCCTTAGCCTGATTACCTGGTCCTTGACTGTTATTTTCCTCCTGATGTGGCTGTATAACAGTTTGGGGTCAGATTTGGCTTTCGCTGCTATGTCGTTTTCATATTGTCTTTGGGCCTCCCTTCTTATCTGTGCATATTCGTTTCTGGCTCTATGATTGCTCTTCTTATTCTCCTGGGTCCTTTGCCTTCTATATTTCTTCCATTCCCTAGCACACTTGGTTTTTGCCTCCCTGCACCTTTGGGTGAACCATGGGCTCATCCTGGCTTTTTCAATATTCCTGTTACCCCTGTACCATCCTTGGCTACACGTACCATACTGTACCGCTGTACCATCCTTGACTACACGTACCATACTGTACCGCTATACCATCCTTGGCTATACGTACAATACTGTACCGCTGTACCATCCTTGGTTACAGGTACCATACTGTACCGCTGTACCATCCTTGGCTACACGTACAATACTGTACCGCTGTTCCATCCTTGGCTACACGTACCATACTGTACCGCTGTACCATCCTTGGCTACACGTACCATACTGTACTGCTGTACCATCCTTGGCTACACGTATCGTACTGTACCGATGTACCATCCTTGGCTACGCGACACCATACTGTACCGCTGTACCATCCTTGGCTACACGTACCATACTGTACCGCTGTACCATCCTTGGCTACACGTACCATACTGTACCGCTGTACCATCCTTGGCTACACGTACCATACTGTACCGCTGTACCATCCTTGGCTACACGGGTAACCTCTACGTGAATTGATCTCACTTACGCATCATTAGTTTCAAAAAAAAAAAAAAATAAGCAGTGTAAAGTTTCTAAATTTATTGTCCTGTCAGCCTCACACGGGCCATTAAGGCCACATACCTATTGTCTGTTTGTTGGTCATTACCACAGACCAAGTGACTCCTCATGGGCCATTAAGGCCACATACCTATTGTCTGTTTGTTGGTCATTACCACAGAGCAAGTGACTCCTCATGGGCCATTAAGGCCACATACCTATTGTCTGTTTGTTGGTCATTACCACAGACCAAGTGACTCCTCATGGGCCATTAAGGCCACATACCTATTGTCTGTTTGTTGGTCATTACCACAGAGCAAGTGACTCCTCATGGGCCATTAAGGCCACATACCTATTGTCTGTTTGTTGGTCATTACCACAGACCAAGTGACTCCTCATGGGCCATTAAGGCCACATACCTATTGTCTGTTTGTTGGTCATTACCACAGAGCAAGTGACTCCTCATGGGCCATTAAGGCCACATACCTATTGTCTGTTAGTTGGTCATTACCACAGAGCAAGTGACTCCTCATGGGCCATTAAGGCCACATACCTATTGTCTGTTTGTTGGTCATTACCACAGACCAAGTGACTCCTCATGGGCCATTAAGGCCACATACCTATTGTCTGTTTGTTGGTCATTACCACAGACCAAGTGACTCCTCATGGGCCATTAAGGCCACATACCTATTGTCTGTTTGTTGGTCATTACCACAGACCAAGTGACTCCTTATGGGCCATTAAGGCCACATACCTATTGTCTGTTTGTTGGTCATTACCACAGAGCAAGTGACTCCTCATGGGCCATTAAGGCCACATACCTATTGTCTGTTAGTTGGTCATTACCACAGAGCAAGTGACTCCTCATGGGCCATTAAGGCCACATACCTATTGTCTGTTTGTTGGTCATTACCACAGACCAAGTGACTCCTCATGGGCCATTAAGGCCACATACCTATTGTCTGTTTGTTGGTCATTACCACAGACCAAGTGACTCCTCATGGGCCATTAAGGCCACATACCTATTGTCTGTTTGTTGGTCATTACCACAGACCAAGTGACTCCTCATGGGCCATTAAGGCCACATACCTATTGTCTGTTTGTTGGTCATTACCACAGACCAAGTGACTCCTCATGGGCCATTAAGGCCATATACCTATTGTCTGTTTGTTGGTCATTACCACAGACCAAGTGACTCCTCATGGGCCATTAAGGCCACATACCTATTGTCTGTTTGTTGGTCATTACCACAGAGCAAGTGACTCCTCATGGGCCATTAAGGCCACATACCTATTGTCTGTTTGTTGGTCATTACCACAGACCAAGTGACTCCTTATGGGCCATTAAGGCCACATACCTATTGTCTGTTTGTTGGTCATTACCACAGAGCAAGTGACTCCTCATGGGCCATTAAGGCCACATACCTATTGTCTGTTTGTTGGTCATTACCACAGACCAAGTGACTCCTCATGGATCATTAAGGCCACATACCTATTGTCTGTTTGTTGGTCATTACCACAGAGCAAGTGACTCCTCATGGGCCATTAAGGCCACATACCTATTGTCTGTTTGTTGGTCATTACCACAGACCAAGTGACTCCTCATGGGCCATTAGGGCCACATACCTATTGTCTGTTTGTTGGTCATTACCACAGACCAAGTGACTCCTCATGGGCCATTAAGGCCACATACCTATTGTCTGTTTGTTGGTCATTACCACAGAGCAAGTGACTTCTCATGGGCCATTAAGGCCACATACCTATTGTCTGTTTGTTGGTCATTACCACAGACCAGGTGACTCCTCATGGGCCATTAAGGCCACATACCTATTGTCTGTTTGTTGGTCATTACCACAGACCAAGTGACTCCTCATGGGCCATTAAGGCCACATACCTATTGTCTGTTTGTTGGTCATTACCACAGAGCAAGTGACTTCTCATGGGCCATTAAGGCCACATACCTATTGTCTGTTTGTTGGTCATTACCACAGACCAGGTGACTCCTCATGGGCCATTAAGGCCACATACCTATTGTCTGTTTGTTGGTCATTACCACAGACCAAGTGACTCCTCATGGGTCATTAAGGCCACATACCTATTGTCTGTTTGTTGGTCATTACCACAGAGCAAGTGACTCCTCATGGGTCATTAAGGCCACATACATATTGTCTGTTTGTTGGTCATTACCACAGAGCAAGTGACTCCTCATGGGCCATTAAGGCCATATACCTATTGTCTGTTTGCTGGTCATTACCACAGAGCAAGTGACTCCTCATGGGTCATTAAGGCCACATACCTATTGTCTGTTTGTTGGTTATTACCACAGAGCAAGTGACTCCTCATGGGCCATTAAGGCCACATACTTATTGTCTGTTTGTTGGTCATTACCACAGACCAAGTGACTCCTCATGGGCCATTAAGGCCACATACCTATTGTCTGTTTGTTGGTCATTACCACAGACCAAGTGACTCCTCATGGGCCATTAAGGCCACATACCTATTGACTGTTTGTTGGTCATTACCACAGACCAAGTGACTCCTCATGGGCCATTAAGGCCACATACCTATTGTCTGTTTGTTGGTCATTACCACAGACCAAGTGACTCCTCATGGGCCATTAAGGCCACATACCTATTGTCTGTTTGTTGGTCATTACCACAGACCAAGTGACTCCTCATGGGCCATTAAGGCCACATACCTATTTTCTGTTTGTTGGTCATTACCACAGACCAAGTGACTCCACATGGGCCGTTAAGGCCACATACCTATTGTCTGTTTGTTGGTCATAACTACAGACGAAGTGACTCCTCATGGGCCATTAAGGCCACATACCTATTGTCTGTTTGTTGGTCATTACCACAGAACAAGTGACTCCTCATGGGCCATTAAGGCCACATACCTATTGTCTGTTTGTTGGTCATTACCACAGAGCAAGTGACTCCTCATGGGCCATTAAGGCCACATACCTATTGTCTGTTTGTTGGTCATTACCACAGAGCAAGTGACTCCTCATGGGTCATTAAGGCAACATACCTATTGTCTGTTTGTTGGTCATTACCACAGACCAAGTGACTCCTCATGGGTCATTAAGGCCACATACCTATTGTCTGTTTGTTGGTCATTACCACAGAGCAAGTGACTCATCATGGGCCATTAAGGCCACATACCTATTGTCTGTTTGTTGGTCATTACCACAGACCAAGTGACTCCTCATAGGCAATTAAGGCCACATACCTATTGTCTGTTTGTTGGTCATTACCACAGACCAAGTGACTCCTCATGGGCCATTAAGGCCACATACCTATTGTCTGTTTGTTGGTCATTACCACAGAGCAAGTGACTCCTCATGGGTCATTAAGGCCACATACCTATTGTCTGTTTGTTGGTCATTACCACAGACCAAGTGACTCCTCATGGGCCATTAAGGCCACATACCTATTGTCTGTTTGTTGGTCATTACCACAGACCAAGTGACTCCTCATGGGCCATTAAGGCCACATACCTATTGTCTGTTTGTTGGTCATTACCACAGACCAAGTGACTCCTCATGGGTCATTAAGGCCACATACCTATTGTCGGTTTGTTGGTCATTACCACAGAGCAAGTGACTCCTCATGGGTCATTAACGCCACATACCTATTGTCTGTTTGTTGGTCATTACCACAGAGCAAGTGACTCCTCATGGGTCATTAAGGCCATATACCTATTGTCTGTTTGCTGGTCATTACCACAGAGCAAGTGACTCCTCATGGGTCATTAAGGCCACATACCTATTGTCTGTTGGTTATTACCACAGAGCAAGTGACTCCTCATGGGCCATTAAGGCCACATACCTATTGTCTGTTTGTTGGTCATTAGCACAGACCAAGTGACTCCTCATGGGCCATTAAGGCCACATACCTATTGTCTGTTTGTTGGTCATTACCACAGACCAAGTGACTCCTCATGGGCCATTAAGGCCACATACCTATTGACTGTTTGTTGGTCATTACCACAGACCAAGTGACTCCTCATGGGCCATTAAGGCCACATACCTATTGTCTGTTTGTTGGTCATTACCACAGACCAAGTGACTCCTCATGGGCCATTAAGGCCACATACCTATTGTCTGTTTGTTGGTCATTACCACAGACCAAGTGACTCCTCATGGGCCATTAAGGCCACATACCTATTGTCTGTTTGTTGGTCATTACCACAGACCAAGTGACTCCTCATGGGCCATTATTAAGGCCACATACCTTTTGTCTGTTTGTTGGTCATTACCACAGACGAAGTGACTCCTCATGGGCCATTAAGGCCACATACCTATTGTCTGTTTGTTGGTCATTACCACAGAACAAGTGACTCCTCATGGGCCATTAAGGCCACATACCTATTGTCTGTTTGTTGGTCATTACCACAGACCAAGTGACTCCTCATAGCCCATTAAGGCCACATACCTATTGTCTGTTTGTTGGTCATTACCACAGAGCAAGTGACTCCTCATGGGCCATTAAGGCCACATACCTATTGTCTGTTTGTTGGTCATTACCACAGAACAAGTGACTCCTCATGGGTCATAAAGGCCACATACCTATTGTCTGTTTGTTGGTCATTACCACAGACCAAGTGACTCCTCATGGGCCATTAAGGCCACATACCTATTGTCTGTTTGTTGGTCATTACCACAGACCAAGTGACTCCTCATGGGCCATTAAGGCCACATACCTATTGTCTGTTTGTTGGTCATTACCACAGACCAAGTGACTCCTCATGGGCCATTAAGGCCACATACCTATTGTCTGTTTGTTGGTCATTACCACAGACCAAGTGACTCCTCATGGGTCATTAAGGCCACATACCTATTGTCTGTTTGTTGGTCATTACCACAGAGCAAGTGACTCCTCATGGGTCATTAAGGCCACATACATATTGTCTGTTTGTTGGTCATTACCACAGAGCAAGTGACTCCTCATGGGCCATTAAGGCCATATACCTATTGTCTGTTTGCTGGTCATTACCACAGAGCAAGTGACTCCTCATGGGTCATTAAGGCCACATACCTATTGTCTGTTTGTTGGTTATTACCACAGAGCAAGTGACTCCTCATGGGCCATTAAGGCCACATACTCATTGTCTGTTTGTTGGTCATTACCACAGACCAAGTGACTCCTCATGGGCCATTAAGGCCACATACCTATTGTCTGTTTGTTGGTCATTACCACAGACCAAGTGACTCCTCATGGGCCATTAAGGCCACATACCTATTGACTGTTTGTTGGTCATTACCACAGACCAAGTGACTCCTCATGGGCCATTAAGGCCACATACCTATTGTCTGTTTGTTGGTCATTACCACAGACCAAGTGACTCCTCATGGGCCATTAAGGCCACATACCTATTGTCTGTTTGTTGGTCATTACCACAGACCAAGTGACTCCTCATGGGCCATTAAGGCCACATACCTATTTTCTGTTTGTTGGTCATTACCACAGACCAAGTGACTCCACATGGGCCGTTAAGGCCACATACCTATTGTCTGTTTGTTGGTCATAACTACAGACGAAGTGACTCCTCATGGGCCATTAAGGCCACATACCTATTGTCTGTTTGTTGGTCATTACCACAGAACAAGTGACTCCTCATGGGCCATTAAGGCCACATACCTATTGTCTGTTTGTTGGTCATTACCACAGAGCAAGTGACTCCTCATGGGCCATTAAGGCCACATACCTATTGTCTGTTTGTTGGTCATTACCACAGAGCAAGTGACTCCTCATGGGTCATTAAGGCAACATACCTATTGTCTGTTTGTTGGTCATTACCACAGACCAAGTGACTCCTCATGGGTCATTAAGGCCACATACCTATTGTCTGTTTGTTGGTCATTACCACAGAGCAAGTGACTCATCATGGGCCATTAAGGCCACATACCTATTGTCTGTTTGTTGGTCATTACCACAGACCAAGTGACTCCTCATAGGCAATTAAGGCCACATACCTATTGTCTGTTTGTTGGTCATTACCACAGACCAAGTGACTCCTCATGGGCCATTAAGGCCACATACCTATTGTCTGTTTGTTGGTCATTACCACAGACCAAGTGACTCCTCATGGGCCATTAAGGCCACATACCTATTGTCTGTTTGTTGGTCATTACCACAGACCAAGTGACTCCTCATGGGCCATTAAGGCCACATACCTATTGTCTGTTTGTTGGTCATTACCACAGACCAAGTGACTCCTCATGGGCCATTAAGGCCACATACCTATTGTCTGTTTGTTGGTCATTACCACAGACCAAGTGACTCCTCATGGGTCATTAAGGCCACATACCTATTGTCTGTTTGTTGGTCATTACCACAGAGCAAGTGACTCCTCATGGGTCATTAAGGCCACATACCTATTGTCGGTTTGTTGGTCATTACCACCAAGTGACTCTTCATGGGTCATTAAGGCCACATACCTATTGTCTGTTTGCTGGTCATTACCACAGAGCAAGTGACTCCTCATGGGTCATTAAGGCCACATACCTATTGTCTGTTTGTTGGTCATTACCACAGAGCAAGTGACTCCTCATGGGCCATTAAGGCCACATACCTATTGTCTGTTTGTTGGTCATTACCACAGACCAAGTGACTCCTCATGGGCCATTAAGGCCACATACCTATTGTCTGTTTGTTGGTCATTACCACAGAGCAAGTGACTCCTCATGGGCCATTAAGGCCACATACCTATTGTCTGTTTGTTGGTCATTACCACAGACCAAGTGACTCCTCATGGGCCATTAAGGCCACATACCTATTGTCTGTTTGTTGGTCATTACCACAGACCAAGTGACTCCTCATGGGCCATTAAGGCCACATACCTATTGTCTGTTTGTTGGTCATTACCACAGACCAAGTGACTCCTCATGGGCCATTAAGGCCACATACCTATTGTCTGTTTGTTGGTCATTACCACAGAGCAAGTGACTCCTCATGGGCCATTAAGGCCACATACCTATTGTCTGTTTGTTGGTCATTACCACAGACCAAGTGACTCCTCATGGGCCATTAAGGCCACATACCTATTGTCTGTTTGTTGGTCATTACCACAGACCAAGTGACTCCTCATGGGCCATTAAGGCCACATACCTATTGTCTGTTTGTTGGTCATTACCACAGACCAAGTGACTCCTCATGGGCCATTAAGGCCACATACCTATTGTCTGTTTGTTGGTCATTACCACAGACCAAGTGACTCCTCATGGGCCATTAAGGCCACATACCTATTGTCTGTTTGTTGGTCATTACCACAGACCAAGTGACTCCTCATGGGTCATTAAGGCCACATACCTATTGTCGGTTTGTTGGTCATTACCACAGAGCAAGTGACTCCTCATGGGTCATTAAGGTCACATACCTATTGTCTGTTTGTTGGTCATTACCACAGAGCAAGTGACTCCTCATGGGCCATTAAGGCCACATACCTATTGTCTGTTTGTTGGTCATTACCACAGAGCAAGTGACTCCTCATGGGTCATTAAGGCCACATACCTATTGTCTGTTTGTTGGTCATTACCACAGAGCAAGTGACTCCTCATGGGTCATTAAGGCCACATACCTATTGTCTGTTTGTTGGTCATTACCACAGACCAAGTGACTCCTCATGGGCCATTAAGGCCACATACCTATTGTCTGTTTGTTGGTCATTACCACAGACCAAGTGACTCCTCATGGGCCATTAAGGCCACATACCTATTGTCTGTTTGTTGGTCATTACCACAGACCAAGTGACCCCTCATGGGCCATTAAGGCCACATACCTATTGTCTGTTTGTTGTCATTGGTCATTACACACTAGACCAAGTGACTCCTCATGGGCCATTAAGGCCACATACCTATTGTCTGTTTGTTGGTCATTACCACAGAGCAAGTGACTCCTCATGGGCCATTAAGGCCACATACCTATGGGTCATTACCACAGAGCAAGTGACTCCTCATGGGGCCACATACCTATTGTCTGTTTGTTGGTCATTACCACAGAGCAAGTGACTCCTCATGGGCCATTAAGGCCACATACCTATTGTCTGTTTGTTGGTCATTACCACAGAGCAAGTGACTCCTCATGGGCCATTAAGGCCACATACCTATTGTCTGTTTGTTGGTCATTACCACAGACCAAGTGACTCCTCATGGGCCATTAAGGCCACATACCTATTGTCTGTTTGTTGGTCATTACCACAGACCAAGTGACTCCTCATGGGCCATTAAGGCCACATACCTATTGTCTGTTTGTTGGTCATTACCACAGAGCAAGTGACTCCTCATGGGCCATTAAGGCCACATACCTATTGTCTGTTTGTTGGTCATTACCACAGAGCAAGTGACTCCTCATGGGCCATTAAGGCCACATACCTATTGTCTGTTTGTTGGTCATTACCACAGAGCAAGTGACTCCTCATGGGTCATTAAGGCCACATACTTATGGTCTGTTTGTTGGTCATTACCACAAAGCAAGTGACTCCTCATGGGTCATTAAGGCCACATACCTATCGTCTGTTTGTTGGTCATTACCACAGACCAAGTGACTCCTCATGGGCCATTAAGGCCACATACCTATTGTCTGTTTGTTGGTCATTACCACAGACCAAGTGACTCCTCATGGGCCATTAAGGCCACATACCTATTGTCTGTTTGTTGGTCATTACCACAGAGCAAGTGACTCCTCATGGGCCATTAAGGCCACATACCTATTGTCTGTTTGTTGGTCATTACCACAGAGCAAGTGACTCCTCATGGGCCATTAAGGCCACATACCTATTGTCTGTTTGTTGGTCATTACCACAGAGCAAGTGACTCCTCATGGGCCATTAAGGCCACATACCTATTGTCTGTTTGTTGGTCATTACCACAGAGCAAGTGACTCCTCATGGGCCATTAAGGCCACATACCTATTGTCTGTTTGTTGGTCATTACCACAGAGCAAGTGACTCCTCATGGGCCATTAAGGCCACATACCTATTGTCTGTTTGTTGGTCATTACCACAGACCAAGTGACTCCTCATGGGCCATTAAGGCCACATACCTATTGTCTGTTTGTTGGTCATTACCACAGACCAAGTGACTCCTCATGGGCCATTAAGGCCACATACCTATTGTCTGTTTGTTGGTCATTACCACAGACCAAGTGACTCCTCATGGGTCATTAAGGCCACATACCTGTTGTCTGTTTGTTGGTCATTACCACAGAGCAAGTGACTCCTCATGGGTCATTAAGGCCACATACCTATCGTCTGTTTGTTGGTCATTACCACAGAGCAAGTGACTCCTCATGGGTCATTAAGGCCACATACCTATCGTCTGTTTGTTGGTCATTACCACAGAGCAAGTGACTCCTCATGGGTCATTAAGGCCACATACCTATCGTCTGTTTGTTGGTCATTACCACAGACCAAGTGACTCCTCATGGGTCATTAAGGTCACACACCTATCGTCTGTTTGTTCGTCATTACCACAGAGCAAGTGACTCCTCATGGGTCATTAAGGCCACATAACTATCGTCTGTTTGTTGGTCATTACCACAGACCAAGTGACTCCTCATGGGTCATTAAGGCCACATACCTATCGTCTGTTTGTTGGTCATTACCACAGACCAAGTGACTCATCATGGGTCATTAAGGCCACATACCTATTGTCTGTTTGTTGGTCATTACCACAGACCAAGTGACTCCTCATGGGTCATTAAGGCCACATACCTATCGTCTGTTTGTTTGTCATTACCACATAGCAAGTGACTCCTCATTTGCAATTAAGGCCACATACCAATCGTCTGTTTGTTGGTCATTACCACAGACCAAGTGACTCCTCATGGGCCATTAAGGCCACATACCTATTGTCTGTTTGTTGGTCATTACCACAGACCAAGTGACTCCTCATGGGCCATTAAGGCCACATACCTATTGTCTGTTTGTTGGTCATTACCACAGACCAAGTGACTCCTCATGGGCCATTAAGGCCACATACCTATTGTCTGTTTGTTGGTCATTACCACAGACCAAGTGACTCCTCATGGGTCATTAAGGCCACATACCTATCGTCTGTTTGTTGGTCATTACCACAGAGCAAGTGACTCCTCATGGGTCATTAAGGCCACATACCTATTGTCTGTTTGTTGGTAATTACCACAGACCAAGTGATTCCTCAAGGGTCATTAAGGCCACATACCTATTGTCTGTTTGTTGGTCATTACCACAGACCAAGTGACTCCTCATGGGCCATTAAGGCCACATACCTATTGTCTGTTTGTTGGTCATTACCACAGACCAAGTGACTCCTCATGGGTCATTAAGGCCACATACCTATTGTCTGTTTGTTGGTCATTACCACAGACCAAGTGACTCCTCATGGGTCATTAAGGCCACATACCTATCGTCTGTTTGTTGGTCATTACCACAGAGCAAGTGACTCCTCATGGGTCATTAAGGCCACATACCTATTGTCTGTTTGTTGGTCATTACCCCAGACCAAGTGACTCCTCATGGGTCATTAAGGCCACATACCTATCGTCTGTTTGTTGGTCATTACCACAAAGCAAGTGACTCCTCATGGGTCATTAAGGCCACATACCTATCGTCTGTTTGTTGCTCATTACCACAGACCAAGTGACTCCTCACGGGCCATTAAGGGCACATACCTATTGTCTGTTTGTTGGTCATTACCACAGACCAAGTGACTCCTCATGGGCCATTAAGGCCACATACCTATTGTCTGTTTGTTGGTCATTACCACAGACCAAGTGTCATTATTAAGGCCACACTATTGTCTGTTTGTTGGTCATTACCACCAAGTGACTCCTCATGGGTCATTAACGCCACATACCTATTGTCTGTTTGTTGGTCATTACCACAGAGCAAGTGACTCCTCATGGGTCATTAAGGCCATATACCTATTGTCTGTTTGCTGGTCATTACCACAGAGCAAGTGACTCCTCATGGGTCATTAAGGCCACATAACTATTGTCTGTTGGTTATTACCACAGAGCAAGTGACTCCTCATGGGCCATTAAGGCCACATACCTATTGTCTGTTTGTTGGTCATTACCACAGACCAAGTGACTCCTCATGGGCCATTAAGGCCACATACCTATTGTCTGTTTGTTGGTCATTACCACAGACCAAGTGACTCCTCATGGGCCATTAAGGCCACATACCTATTGACTGTTTGTTGGTCATTACCACAGACCAAGTGACTCCTCATGGGCCATTAAGGCCACATACCTATTGTCTGTTTGTTGGTCATTACCACAGACCAAGTGACTCCTCATGGGCCATTAAGGCCACATACCTATTGTCTGTTTGTTGGTCATTACCACAGACCAAGTGACTCCTCATGGGCCATTAAGGCCACATACCTATTGTCTGTTTGTTGGTCATTACCACAGACCAAGTGACACCACATGGGCCGTTAAGGCCACATACCTATTGTCTGTTTGTTGGTCATAACCACAGACGAAGTGACTCCTCATGGGCCATTAAGGCCACATACCTATTGTCTGTTTGTTGGTCATTACCACAGAACAAGTGACTCCTCATGGGCCATTAAGGCCACATACCTATTGTCTGTTTGTTGGTCATTACCACAGAGCAAGTGACTCCTCATGGTCCATTAAGGCCACATACCTATTGTCTGTTTGTTGGTCATTACCACAGAGCAAGTGACTCCTCATGGGTCATTAAGGCCACATACCTATTGTCTGTTTGTTGGTCATTACCACAGACCAAGTGACTCCTCATGGGTCATTAAGGCCACATACCTATTGTCTGTTTGTTGGTCATTACCACAGAGCAAGTGACTCCTCATGGGCCATTAAGGCCACATACCTATTGTCTGTTTGTTGGTCATTACCACAGACCAAGTGACTCCTCATAGCCCATTAAGGCCACATACCTATTGTCTGTTTGTTGGTCATTACCACAGAGCAAGTGACTCCTCATGGGCCATTAAGGCCACATACCTATTGTCTGTTTGTTGGTCATTACCACAGACCAAGTGACTCCTCATGGGTCATTAAGGCCACATACCTATTGTCTGTTTGTTGGTCATTACCACAGACCAAGTGACTCCTCATGGGCCATTAAGGCCACATACCTATTGTCTGTTTGTTGGTCATTACCACAGACCAAGTGACTCCTCATGGGCCATTAAGGCCACATACCTATTGTCTGTTTGTTGGTCATTACCACAGACCAAGTGACTCCTCATGGGTCATTAAGGCCACATACCTATTGTCTGTTTGTTGGTCATTACCACAGAGCAAGTGACTCCTCATGGGTCATTAAGGCCACATACCTATTGTCTGTTTGTTGGTCATTACCACAGAGCAAGTGACTCCTCATGGGTCATTAAGGCCACATACCTATTGTCTGTTTGTTGGTCATTACCACAGAGCAAGTGACTCCTCATGGGTCATTAAGGCCACATACCTATTGTCTGTTTGTTGGTCATTACCACAGAGCAAGTGACTCCTCATGGGCCATTAAGGCCACATACCTATTGTCTGTTTGTTGGTCATTACCACAGACCAAGTGACTCCTCATGGGCCATTAAGGCCACATACCTATTGTCTGTTTGTTGGTCATTACCACAGACCAAGTGACTCCTCATGGGCCATTAAGGCCACATACCTATTGTCTGTTTGTTGGTCATTACCACAGACCAAGTGACTCCTCATGGGCCATTAAGGCCACATACCTATTGTCTGTTTGTTGGTCATTACCACAGACCAAGTGACTCCTCATGGGCCATTAAGGCCACATACCTATTGTCTGTTTGTTGGTCATTACCACAGACCAAGTGACTCCTCATGGGCCATTAAGGCCACATACCTATTGTCTGTTTGTTGGTCATTACCACAGACCAAGTGACTCCTCATGGGCCATTATTAAGGCCACATACCTATTGTCTGTTTGTTGGTCATAACCACAGACGAAGTGACTCCTCATGGGCCATTAAGGCCACATACCTATTGTCTGTTTGTTGGTCATTACCACAGAACAAGTGACTCCTCATGGGCCATTAAGGCCACATACCTATTGTCTGTTTGTTGGTCATTACCACAGACCAAGTGACTCCTCATAGCCCATTAAGGCCACATACCTATTGTCTGTTTGTTGGTCATTACCACAGAGCAAGTGACTCCTCATGGGCCATTAAGGCCACATACCTATTGTCTGTTTGTTGGTCATTACCACAGAACAAGTGACTCCTCATGGGTCATAAAGGCCACATACCTATTGTCTGTTTGTTGGTCATTACCACAGACCAAGTGACTCCTCATGGGCCATTAAGGCCACATACCTATTGTCTGTTTGTTGGTCATTACCACAGACCAAGTGACTCCTCATGGGCCATTAAGGCCACATACCTATTGTCTGTTTGTTGGTCATTACCACAGACCAAGTGACTCCTCATGGGTCATTAAGGCCACATACCTATTGTCTGTTTGTTGGTCATTACCACAGACCAAGTGACTCCTCATGGGTCATTAAGGCCACATACCTATCGTCTGTTTGTTGGTCATTACCACAGAGCAAGTGACTCCTCATGGGTCATTAAGGCCACATACCTATTGTCTGTTTGTTGGTCATTACCACAGAGCAAGTGACTCCTCATGGGCCATTAAGGCCACATACCTATTGTCTGTTTGTTGGTCATTACCACAGAGCAAGTGACTCCTCATGGGCCATTAAGGCCACATACCTATTGTCTGTTTGTTGGTCATTACCACAGAGCAAGTGACTCCTCATGGGCCATTAAGGCCACATACCTATTGTCTGTTTGTTGGTCATTACCACAGAGCAAGTGACTCCTCATGGGCCATTAAGGCCACATACCTATTGTCTGTTTGTTGGTCATTACCACAGACCAAGTGACTCCTCATGGGCCATTAAGGCCACATACCTATTGTCTGTTTGTTGGTCATTACCACAGACCAAGTGACTCCTCATGGGCCATTAAGGCCACATACCTATTGTCTGTTTGTTGGTCATTACCACAGACCAAGTGACTCCTCATGGGCCATTAAGGCCACATACCTATTGTCTGTTTGTTGGTCATTACCACAGACCAAGTGACTCCTCATGGGCCATTAAGGCCACATACCTATTGTCTGTTTGTTGGTCATTACCACAGAGCAAGTGACTCCTCATGGGCCATTAAGGCCACATACCTATTGTCTGTTTGTTGGTCATTACCACAGAGCAAGTGACTCTTCATGGGTCATTAAGGCCACATACCTATTGTCTGTTTGCTGGTCATTACCACAGAGCAAGTGACTCCTCATGGGTCATTAAGGCCACATACCTATTGTCTGTTTGTTGGTCATTACCACAGAGCAAGTGACTCCTCATGGGCCATTAAGGCCACATACCTATTGTCTGTTTGTTGGTCAATAACACAGACCAAGTGACTCCTCATGGGTCATTAAGGCCACATACGTATCGTCTGTTTGTTCGTCATTACCACAGAGCAAGTGACTCCTCATGGGTCATTAAGGCCACATAACTATCGTCTGTTTGTTGGTCATTACCACAGACCAAGTGACTCCTCATGGGTCATTAAGGCCACATACCTATCGTCTGTTTGTTGGTCATTACCACAGACCAAGTGACTCATCATGGGTCATTAAGGCCACATACCTATTGTCTGTTTGTTGGTCATTACCACAGACCAAGTGACTCCTCATGGGTCATTAAGGCCACATACCTATCGTCTGTTTGTTTGTCATTACCACATAGCAAGTGACTCCTCATTTGCAATTAAGGCCACATACCTATCGTCTGTTTGTTGGTCATTACCACAGACCAAGTGACTCCTCATGGGCCATTAAGGCCACATACCTATTGTCTGTTTGTTGGTCATTACCACAGACCAAGTGACTCCTCATGGGCCATTAAGGCCACATACCTATTGTCTGTTTGTTGGTCATTACCACAGACCAAGTGACTCCTCATGGGTCATTAAGGCCACATACCTATTGTCTGTTTGTTGGTCATTACCACAGACCAAGTGACTCCTCATGGGTCATTAAGGCCACATACCTATCGTCTGTTTGTTGGTCATTACCACAGAGCAAGTGACTCCTCATGGGTCATTAAGGCCACATACCTATTGTCTGTTTGTTGGTCATTACCACAGACCAAGTGACTCCTCATGGGCCATTAAGGCCACATACCTATTGTCTGTTTGTTGGTCATTACCACAGACCAAGTGACTCCTCATGGGCCATTAAGGCCACATACCTATTGTCTGTTTGTTGGTCATTACCACAGACCAAGTGACTCCTCATGGGTCATTAAGGCCACATACCTATTGTCTGTTTGTTGGTCATTACCACAGACCAAGTGACTCCTCATGGGTCATTAAGGCCACATACCTATCGTCTGTTTGTTGGTCATTACCACAGAGCAAGTGACTCCTCATGGGTCATTAAGGCCACATACCTATTGTCTGTTTGTTGGTCATTACCCCAGACCAAGTGACTCCTCATGGGTCATTAAGGCCACATACCTATCGTCTGTTTGTTGGTCATTACCACAAAGCAAGTGACTCCTCATGGGTCATTAAGGCCACATACCTATCGTCTGTTTGTTGCTCATTACCACAGACCAAGTGACTCCTCACGGGCCATTAAGGGCACATACCTATTGTCTGTTTGTTGGTCATTACCACAGACCAAGTGACTCCTCATGGGCCATTAAGGCCACATACCTATTGTCTGTTTGTTGGTCATTACCACAGACCAAGTGACTCCTCATGGGTCATTAAGGCCACATACCTATCGTCTGTTTGTTGGTCATTACCACAGAGCAAGTGACTCCTCATGGGTCATTAAGGCCACATACCTATTGTCTGTTTGTAGGTCATTACCACAGACCAAGTGACTCCTCATGGGCCATTAAGGCCACATACCTATTGTCTGTTTGTTGGTCATTACCACAGACCAAGTGACTCCTCATGGGCCATTAAGGCCACATACCTGTTGTCTGTTTGTTGGTCATTACCACAGAGCAAGTGACTCCTCATGGGTCATTAAGGCCACATACCTATCGTCTGTTTGTTGGTCATTACCACAGAGCAAGTGACTCCTCATGGGTCATTAAGGCCACACCTATTGTCTGTTTGTTGGTCATTACCACAGACCAAGTGACTCCTCATGGGCCATTAAGGCCACATACCTATTGTCTGTTTGTTGGTCATTACCACAGACCAAGTGACTCCTCATGGGTCATTAAGGCCACATACCTATTGTCTGTTTGTTGGTCATTACCACAGACCAAGTGACTCCTCATGGGTCATTAAGGCCACATACCTATTGTCTGTTTGTTGGTCATTACCACAGACCAAGTGACTCCTCATGGGTCATTAAGGCCACATACCTATTGTCTGTTTGTTGGTCATTACCACAGAGCAAGTGACTCCTCATGGGTCATTAAGGCCACATACCTATTGTCTGTTTGTTGGTCATTACCCCAGACCAAGTGACTCCTCATGGGCTGGGTCATTAAGGCCACATACCTATTGTCTGTTTGTTGGTCATTACCACAGACCAAGTGACTCCTCATGGGTCATTAAGGCCACATACCTATTGTCTGTTTGTTGGTCATTACCACAGAGCAAGTGACTCCTCATGGGCCATTAAGGCCACATACCTATTGTCTGTTTGTTGGTCATTACCACAGACCAAGTGACTCCTCATGGGCCATTAAGGCCACATACCTATTGTCTGTTTGTTGGTCATTACCACAGACCAAGTGACTCCTCATGGGCCATTAAGGCCACATACCTATTGTCTGTTTGTTGGTCATTACCACAGACCAAGTGACTCCTCATGGGCCATTAAGGCCACATACCTATTGTCTGTTTGTTGGTCATTACCACAGACCAAGTGACTCCTCATGGGCCATTAAGGCCACATACCTATTGTCTGTTTGTTGGTCATTACCACAGAGCAAGTGACTCCTCATGGGCCATTAAGGCCACATACCTATTGTATGTTTGTTGGTCATTACCACAGAGCAAGTGACTCCTCATGGGCCATTAATGCCACATACCTATTGTCTGTTTGTTGGTCATTACCAAAGAGCAAGTGACTCCTCATGGGCCATTAACGCCACATACCTATTGTCTGTTTGTTGGTCATTACCACAGAGCAAGTGACTCCTCATGGGCCATTAAGGCCACATACCTATTGTCTGTTTGTTGGTCATTACCACAGACCAAGTGACTCCTCATGGACCATTAAGGCCACATACCTATCGTCTGTTTGTTGGTCATTACCACAGACCAAGTGACTCCTCATGGGCCATTAAGGCCACATACCTATTGTCTGTTTGTTGGTCATTACCACAGAGCAAGTGAGTCCTCATGGGCCATTAAGGCCACATACCTATTGTCTGTTTGTTGGTCATTACCACAGAGCAAGTGACTCCTCATGGGCCATTAAGGCCACATACCTATCGTCTGTTTGTTGGTCATTACCACAGAGCAAGTGACTCCTCATGGGTCATTAAGGCCACATACTTATGGTCTGTTTGTTGGTCATTACCACAAAGCAAGTGACTCCTCATGGGTCATTAAGGCCACATACCTATCGTCTGTTTGTTGGTCATTACCACAGACCAAGTGACTCCTCATGGGCCATTAAGGCCACATACCTATTGTCTGTTTGTTGGTCATTACCACAGAGCAAGTGACTCCTCATGGGCCATTAAGGCCACATACCTATTGTCTGTTTGTTGGTCATTACCACAGAGCAAGTGACTCCTCATGGGCCATTAAGGCCACATACCTATTGTCTGTTTGTTGGTCATTACCACAGAGCAAGTGACTCCTCATGGGCCATTAAGGCCACATACCTATTGTCTGTTTGTTGGTCATTACCACAGAGCAAGTGACTCCTCATGGGCCATTAAGGCCACATACCTATTGTCTGTTTGTTGGTCATTACCACAGAGCAAGTGACTCCTCATGGGCCATTAAGGCCACATACCTATTGTCTGTTTGTTGGTCATTACCACAGAGCAAGTGACTCCTCATGGGCCATTAAGGCCACATACCTATTGTCTGTTTGTAGGTCATTACCACAGACCAAGTGGCTCCTCATGGGCCATTAAGGCCACATACCTATTGTCTGTTTGTTGGTCATTATCACAGACCAAGTGACTCCTCATGGGCCATTAAGGCCACATACCTGTTGTCTGTTTGTTGGTCATTACCACAGAGCAAGTGACTCCTCATGGGTCATTAAGGCCACATACCTATCGTCTGTTTGTTGGTCATTACCACAGAGCAAGTGACTCCTCATGGGTCATTAAGGCCACATACGTATCGTCTGTTTGTTGGTCATTACCACAGAGCAAGTGACTCCTCATGGGTCATTAAGGCCACATACCTATCGTCTGTTTGTTGGTCATTACCACAGACCAAGTGACTCCTCATGGGTCATTAAGGCCACATACCTATCGTCTGTTTGTTGGTCATTACCACAGACCAAGTGACTCCTCATGGGTCATTAAGGTCACACACCTATCGTCTGTTTGTTCGTCATTACCACAGAGCAAGTGACTCCTCATGGGTCATTAAGGCCACATAACTATCGTCTGTTTGTTGGTCATTACCACAGACCAAGTGACTCCTCATGGGTCATTAAGGCCACATACCTATCGTCTGTTTGTTGGTCATTACCACAGACCAAGTGACTCATCATGGGTCATTAAGGCCACATACCTATTGTCTGTTTGTTGGTCATTACCACAGACCAAGTGACTCCTCATGGGTCATTAAGGCCACATACCTATCGTCTGTTTGTTTGTCATTACCACATAGCAAGTGACTCCTCATTTGCAATTAAGGCCACATACCAATCGTCTGTTTGTTGGTCATTACCACAGACCAAGTGACTCCTCATGGGCCATTAAGGCCACATACCTATTGTCTGTTTGTTGGTCATTACCACAGACCAAGTGACTCCTCATGGGCCATTAAGGCCACATACCTATTGTCTGTTTGTTGGTCATTACCACAGACCAAGTGACTCCTCATGGGTCATTAAGGCCACATACCTATTGTCTGTTTGTTGGTCATTACCACAGACCAAGTGACTCCTCATGGGTCATTAAGGCCACATACCTATCGTCTGTTTGTTGGTCATTACCACAGAGCAAGTGACTCCTCATGGGTCATTAAGGCCACATACCTATTGTCTGTTTGTTGGTCATTACCACAGACCAAGTGATTCCTCATGGGTCATTAAGGCCACATACCTATTGTCTGTTTGTTGGTCATTACCACAGACCAAGTGACTCCTCATGGGCCATTAAGGCCACATACCTATTGTCTGTTTGTTGGTCATTACCACAGACCAAGTGACTCCTCATGGGTCATTAAGGCCACATACCTATTGTCTGTTTGTTGGTCATTACCACAGACCAAGTGACTCCTCATGGGTCATTAAGGCCACATACCTATCGTCTGTTTGTTGGTCATTACCACAGAGCAAGTGACTCCTCATGGGTCATTAAGGCCACATACCTATTGTCTGTTTGTTGGTCATTACCCCAGACCAAGTGACTCCTCATGGGTCATTAAGGCCACATACCTATCGTCTGTTTGTTGGTCATTACCACAAAGCAAGTGACTCCTCATGGGTCATTAAGGCCACATACCTATCGTCTGTTTGTTGCTCATTACCACAGACCAAGTGACTCCTCACGGGCCATTAAGGGCACATACCTATTGTCTGTTTGTTGGTCATTACCACAGACCAAGTGACTCCTCATGGGCCATTAAGGCCACATACCTATTGTCTGTTTGTTGGTCATTACCACAGACCAAGTGACTCCTCATGGGTCATTAAGGCCACATACCTATTGTCGGTTTGTTGGTCATTACCACAGAGCAAGTGACTCCTCATGGGTCATTAAGGCCACATACCTATTGTCTGTTTGTTGGTCATTACCACAGAGCAAGTGACTCCTCATGGGCCATTAAGGCCACATACCTATTGTCTGTTTGTTGGTCATTACCACAGAGCAAGTGACTCCTCATGGGTCATTAAGGCCACATACATATTGTCTGTTTGTTGGTCATTACCACAGACCAAGTGACTCCTCATGGGCCATTAAGGCCACATACCTATTGTCTGTTTGTTGGTCATTACCACAGACCAAGTGACTCCTCATGGGCCATTAAGGCCACATACCTATTGTCTGTTTGTTGGTCATTACCACAGACCAAGTGACTCCTCATGGGCCATTAAGGCCACATACCTATTGTCTGTTTGTTGGTCATTACCACAGAGCAAGTGACTCCTCATGGGCCATTAAGGCCACATACCTATTGTCTGTTTGTTGGTCATTACCACAGACCAAGTGACTCCTCATGGGCCATTAAGGCCACATACCTATTGTCTGTTTGTTGGTCATTACCACAGACCAAGTGACTCCTCATGGGCCATTAAGGCCACATACCTATTGTCTGTTTGTTGGTCATTACCACAGACCAAGTGACTCCTCATGGGCCATTAAGGCCACATACCTATTGTCTGTTTGTTGGTCATTACCACAGAGCAAGTGACTCCTCATGGGCCATTAAGGCCACATACCTATTGTCTGTTTGTTGGTCATTACCACAGAGCAAGTGACTCCTCATGGGTCATTAAGGCCACATACCTATTGTCTGTTTGTTGGTCATTACCACAGAGCAAGTGACTCCTCATGGGCCATTAAGGCCACATACCTATTGTCTGTTTGTTGGTCATTACCACAGAGCAAGTGACTCCTCATGGGCCATTAAGGCCACATACCTATTGTCTGTTTGTTGGTCATTACCACAGAGCAAGTGACTCCTCATGGGCCATTAAGGCCACATACCTATTGTCTGTTTGTTGGTCATTACCACAGAGCAAGTGACTCCTCATGGGCCATTAAGGCCACATACCTATTGTCTGTTTGTTGGTCATTACCACAGAGCAAGTGACTCCTCATGGGCCATTAAGGCCACATACCTATTGTCTGTTTGTTGGTCATTACCACAGAGCAAGTGACTCCTCATGGGCCATTAAGGCCACATACCTATTGTCTGTTTGTTGGTCATTACCACAGAGCAAGTGACTCCTCATGGGCCATTAAGGCCACATACCTATTGTCTGTTTGTTGGTCATTACCACAGAGCAAGTGACTCCTCATGGGCCATTAAGGCCACATACCTATTGTCTGTTTGTTGGTCATTACCACAGACCAAGTGACTCCTCATGGGCCATTAAGGCCACATACCTATTGTCTGTTTGTTGGTCATTACCACAGACCAAGTGACTCCTCATGGGCCATTAAGGCCACATACCTATTGTCTGTTTGTTGGTCATTACCACAGAGCAAGTGACTCCTCATGGGCCATTAAGGCCACATACCTATTGTCTGTTTGTTGGTCATTACCACAGAGCAAGTGACTCCTCATGGGTCATTAAGGCCACATACCTATCGTCTGTTTGTTGGTCATTACCACAGACCAAGTGACTCCTCATGGGTCATTAAGGCCACATACCTATCGTCTGTTTGTTGGTCATTACCACAGACCAAGTGACTCCTCATGGGTCATTAAGGTCACACACCTATCGTCTGTTTGTTCGTCATTACCACAGAGCAAGTGACTCCTCATGGGTCATTAAGGCCACATAACTATCGTCTGTTTGTTGGTCATTACCACAGACCAAGTGACTCCTCATGGGTCATTAAGGCCACATACCTATCGTCTGTTTGTTGGTCATTACCACAGACCAAGTGACTCATCATGGGTCATTAAGGCCACATACCTATTGTCTGTTTGTTGGTCATTACCACAGACCAAGTGACTCCTCATGGGTCATTAAGGCCACATACCTATCGTCTGTTTGTTTGTCATTACCACATAGCAAGTGACTCCTCATTTGCAATTAAGGCCACATACCAATCGTCTGTTTGTTGGTCATTACCACAGACCAAGTGACTCCTCATGGGCCATTAAGGCCACATACCTATTGTCTGTTTGTTGGTCATTACCACAGACCAAGTGACTCCTCATGGGCCATTAAGGCCACATACCTATTGTCTGTTTGTTGGTCATTACCACAGACCAAGTGACTCCTCATGGGTCATTAAGGCCACATACCTATTGTCTGTTTGTTGGTCATTACCACAGACCAAGTGACTCCTCATGGGTCATTAAGGCCACATACCTATCGTCTGTTTGTTGGTCATTACCACAGAGCAAGTGACTCCTCATGGGTCATTAAGGCCACATACCTATTGTCTGTTTGTTGGTCATTACCACAGACCAAGTGACTCCTCATGGGTCATTAAGGCCACATACCTATTGTCTGTTTGTTGGTCATTACCACAGACCAAGTGACTCCTCATGGGCCATTAAGGCCACATACCTATTGTCTGTTTGTTGGTCATTACCACAGACCAAGTGACTCCTCATGGGTCATTAAGGCCACATACCTATTGTCTGTTTGTTGGTCATTACCACAGACCAAGTGACTCCTCATGGGTCATTAAGGCCACATACCTATCGTCTGTTTGTTGGTCATTACCACAGAGCAAGTGACTCCTCATGGGTCATTAAGGCCACATACCTATTGTCTGTTTGTTGGTCATTACCACAGACCAAGTGACTCCTCATGGGTCATTAAGGCCACATACCTATCGTCTGTTTGTTGGTCATTACCACAGAGCAAGTGACTCCTCATGGGTCATTAAGGCCACATACCTATCGTCTGTTTGTTGGTCATTACCACAGACCAAGTGACTCCTCATGGGCCATTAAGGCCACATACCTATTGTCTGTTTGTTGGTCATTACCACAGACCAAGTGACTCCTCATGGGCCATTAAGGCCACATACCTATTGTCTGTTTGTTGGTCATTACCACAGACCAAGTGACTCCTCATGGGTCATTAAGGCCACATACCTATTGTCTGTTTGTTGGTCATTACCACAGAGTAAGTGACTCCTCATGGGTCATTAAGGCCACATACGTATTGTCTGTTTGTTGGTCATTACCACAGACCAAGTGACTCCTCATGGGTCATTAAGGCCACATACCTATCGTCTGTTTTTTTGTCATTACCACAGAGCAAGTGACTCCTCATGGGTCATTAAGGCCACATACCTATCGTCTGTTTGTTGGTCATTACCACAGACCAAGTGACTCCTCATGGGCCATTAAGGCCACATACCTATTGTCTGTTTGTTGGGCATTACCACAGACCAAGTGACTCCTCATGGACCATTAAGGCCACATACCTATTGTGTTTGTTCATCATTACCACAGACCAAGTGACTCCTCATGAGCCATTAAGGCCACATTCCTATGTCTGTTTGTTGGTCATTACCACAGACCAAGTGACTCCTCATGGGTCATTAAGGCCACATACCTATCGTCTGTTTGTTGGTCATTACCACAGACCAAGTGACTCCTCATGGGCCATTAAGGCCACATACCTATTGTCTGTTTGTTGGTCATTACCACAGACCAAGTGACTCCTCATGAGCCATTAAGGTCACATACCTATCGTCTGTTTGTTGGTCATTAACACAGACCAAGTGACTCCTCATGAGCCATTAAGGCCACATACCTATCGTCTGTTTGTTGGTCATTACCACAGAGCAAGTGACTCCTCATGGGTCATTAAGGCCACATACCTATCGTCTGTTTGTTGGTCATTACCACAGACCAAGTGACTCCTCATGGGTCATTAAGGCCACATACCTATTGTCTGTTTGTTGGTCATTACCACAGACCAAGTGACTCCTCATGGGCCATTAAGGCCACATACCTATTGTCTGTTTGTTGGTCATTACCACAGAGCAAGTGACTCCTCATGGGCCATTAAGGCCACATACCTATTGTCTGTTTGTTGGTCATTACCACAGAGCAAGTGACTCCTCATGGGCCATTAAGGCCACATACCTATTGTCTGTTTGTTGGTCATTACCACAGAGCAAGTGACTCCTCATGGGCCATTAAGGCCACATACCTATTGTCTGTTTGTTGGTCATTACCACAGAGCAAGTGACTCCTCATGGGCCATTAAGGCCACATACCTATTGTCTGTTTGTTGGTCATTACCACAGAGCAAGTGACTCCTCATGGGCCATTAAGGCCACATACCTATTGTCTGTTTGTTGGTCATTACCACAGAGCAAGTGACTCCTCATGGGCCATTAAGGCCACATACCTATTGTCTGTTTGTTGGTCATTACCACAGACCAAGTGACTCCTCATGGGCCATTAAGGCCACATACCTATTGTCTGTTTGTTGGTCATTACCACAGAGCAAGTGACTCCTCATGGGTCATTAAGGCCACATACCTATTGTCTGTTTGTTGGTCATTACCACAGACAAGTGACTCCTCATGGGTCATTAAGGCCACATACCTATTGTCTGTTTGTTGGTCATTACCACAGAGCAAGTGACTCCTCATGGGCCATTAAGGCCACATACCTATTGTCTGTTTGTTGGTCATTACCACAGACCAAGTGACTCCTCATGGGCCATTAAGGCCACATACCTATTGTCTGTTTGTTGGTCATTACCACAGACCAAGTGACTCCTCATGGGCCATTAAGGCCACATACCTATTGTCTGTTTGTTGGTCATTACCACAGACCAAGTGACTCCTCATGGGTCATTAAGGCCACATACCTATTGTCTGTTTGTTGGTCATTACCACAGAGCAAGTGACTCCTCATGGGTCATTAAGGCCACATACCTATTGTCTGTTTGTTGGTCATTACCACAGACCAAGTGATTCCTCATGGGCCATTAAGGCCACATACCTATTGTCTGTTTGTTGGTCATTACCACAGACCAAGTGACTCCTCATGGGCCATTAAGGCCACATACCTATTGTCTGTTTGTTGGTCATTACCACAGACCAAGTGACTCCTCATGGGTCATTAAGGCCACATACCTATTGTCTGTTTGTTGGTCATTACCACAGACCAAGTGACTCCTCATGGGTCATTAAGGCCACATACCTATCGTCTGTTTGTTGGTCATTACCACAGAGCAAGTGACTCCTCATGGGTCATTAAGGCCACATACCTATTGTCTGTTTGTTGGTCATTACCCCAGACCAAGTGACTCCTCATGGGTCATTAAGGCCACATACCTATCGTCTGTTTGTTGGTCATTACCACAGAGCAAGTGACTCCTCATGGGTCATTAAGGCCACATACCTATCGTCTGTTTGTTGCTCATTACCACAGACCAAGTGACTCCTCACGGGCCATTAAGGGCACATACCTATTGTCTGTTTGTTGGTCATTACCACAGACCAAGTGACTCCTCATGGGCCATTAAGGCCACATACCTATTGTCTGTTTGTTGGTCATTATCACAGACCAAGTGACTCCTCATGGGTCATTAAGGCCACATACCTATCGTCTGTTTGTTGGTCATTACCACAGAGCAAGTGACTCCTCATGGGTCATTAAGGCCACATACCTATCGTCTGTTTGTTGGTCATTACCACAGAGCAAGTGACTCCTCATGGGTCATTAAGGCCACATACCTATCGTCTGTTTGTTGCTCATTACCACAGACCAAGTGACTCCTCATGGGCCATTAAGGCCACATACCTATTGTCTGTTTGTTGGGCATTACCACAGACCAAGTGACTCCTCATGGGCCATTAAGGCCACATACCTATTGTCTGTTTGTTGGTCATTACCACAGACCAAGTGACTCCTCATGAGCCATTAAGGCCACATACCTATCGTCTGTTTGTTGGTCATTACCACAGAGCAAGTGACTCCTCATGGGTCATTAAGGCCACATACCTATCGTCTGTTTGTTGGTCATTACCACAGACCAAGTGACTCCTCATGGGCCATTAAGGCCACATACCTATTGTCTGTTTGTTGGTCATTACCACAGACCAAGTGACTCCTCATGGGCCATTAAGGCCACATACCTATTGTCTGTTTGTTGGTCATTACCACAGAGCAAATGACTCCTCATGGGCCATTAAGGCCACATACCTATTGTCTGTTTGTTGGTCATTACCACAGAGCAAGTGACTCCTCATGGGCCATTAAGGCCACATACCTATTGTCTGTTTGTTGGTCATTACCACAGAGCAAGTGACTCCTCATGGGCCATTAAGGCCACATACCTATTGTCTGTTTGTAGGTCATTACCACAGACCAAGTGACTCCTCATGGGCCATTAAGGCCACATACCTATTGTCTGTTTGTTGGTCATTACCACAGACCAAGTGACTCCTCATGGGCCATTAAAGCCACATACCTGTTGTCTGTTTGTTGGTCATTACCACAGAGCAAGTGACTCCTCATGGGTCATTAAGGCCACATACCTATCGTCTGTTTGTTGGTCATTACCACAGAGCAAGTGACTCCTCATGGGTCATTAAGGCCACATACGTATCGTCTGTTTGTTGGTCATTACCATAGAGCAAGTGACTCCTCATGGGTCATTAAGGCCACATACCTATCGTCTGTTTGTTGGTCATTACCACAGACCAAGTGACTCCTCATGGGTCATTAAGGCCACATACCTATCGTCTGTTTGTTGGTCATTACCACAGACCAAGTGACTCCTCATGGGTCATTAAGGTCACACACCTATCGTCTGTTTGTTCGTCATTACCACAGAGCAAGTGACTCCTCATGGGTCATTAAGGCCACATAACTATCGTCTGTTTGTTGGTCATTACCACAGACCAAGTGACTCCTCATGGGTCATTAAGGCCACATACCTATCGTCTGTTTGTTGGTCATTACCACAGACCAAGTGACTCATCATGGGTCATTAAGGCCACATACCTATTGTCTGTTTGTTGGTCATTACCACAGACCAAGTGACTCCTCATGGGTCATTAAGGCCACATACCTATCGTCTGTTTGTTTGTCATTACCACATAGCAAGTGACTCCTCATTTGCAATTAAGGCCACATACCAATCGTCTGTTTGTTGGTCATTACCACAGACCAAGTGACTCCTCATGGGCCATTAAGGCCACATACCTATTGTCTGTTTGTTGGTCATTACCACAGACCAAGTGACTCCTCATGGGCCATTAAGGCCACATACCTATTGTCTGTTTGTTGGTCATTACCACAGACCAAGTGACTCCTCATGGGTCATTAAGGCCACATACCTATTGTCTGTTTGTTGGTCATTACCACAGACCAAGTGACTCCTCATGGGTCATTATAGCCACATACCTATCGTCTGTTTGTTGGTCATTACCACAGAGCAAGTGACTCCTCATGGGTCATTAAGGCCACATACCTATTGTCTGTTTGTTGGTCATTACCACAGACCAAGTGATTCCTCATGGGTCATTAAGGCCACATACCTATTGTCTGTTTGTTGGTCATTACAACAGACCAAGTGACTCCTCATGGGCCATTAAGGCCACATACCTATTGTCTGTTTGTTGGTCATTACCACAGACCAAGTGACTCCTCATGGGTCATTAAGGCCACATACCTATTGTCTGTTTGTTGGTCATTACCACAGACCAAGTGACTCCTCATGGGTCATTAAGGCCACTTACCTATCGTCTGTTTGTTGGTCATTACCACAGAGCAAGTGACTCCTCATGGGTCATTAAGGCCACATACCTATTGTCTGTTTGTTGGTCATTACCCCAGACCAAGTGACTCCTCATGGGTCATTAAGGCCACATACCTATCGTCTGTTTGTTGGTCATTACCACAAAGCAAGTGACTCCTCATGGGTCATTAAGGCCACATACCTATCGTCTGTTTGTTGCTCATTACCACAGACCAAGTGACTCCTCACGGGCCATTAAGGGCACATACCTATTGTCTGTTTGTTGGTCATTACCACAGACCAAGTGACTCCTCATGGGCCATTAAGGCCACATACCTATTGTCTGTTTGTTGGTCATTATCACAGACCAAGTGACTCCTCATGGGTCATTAAGGCCACATACCTATCGTCTGTTTGTTGGTCATTACCACAGAGCAAGTGACTCCTCATGGGTCATTAAGGCCACATACCTATTGTCTGTTTGTTGGTCATTACCCCAGACCAAGTGACTCCTCATGGGTCATTAAGGCCACATACCTATCGTCTGTTTGTTAGTCATTACCACAGAGCAAGTGACTCCTCATGGGTCATTAAGGCCACATACCTATCGTCTGTTTGTTGCTCATTACCACAGACCAAGTGACTCCTCATGGGCCATTAAGGCCACATACCTATTGTCTGTTTGTTGGGCATTACCACAGACCAAGTGACTCCTCATGGACCATTAAGGCCACATACCTATTGTGTTTGTTCATCATTACCACAGACCAAGTGACTCCTCATGAGCCATTAAGGCCACATTCCTATCGTCTGTTTGTTGGTCATTACCACAGAGGAAGTGACTCCTCATGGGTCATTAAGGCCACATACCTATCGTCTGTTTGTTGGTCATTACCACAGACCAAGTGACTCCTCATGGGCCATTAAGGCCACATACCTATTGTCTGTTTGTTGGTCATTACCACAGACCAAGTGACTCCTCATGAGCCATTAAGGTCACATACCTATCGTCTGTTTGTTGGTCATTAACACAGACCAAGTGACTCCTCATGAGCCATTAAGGCCACATACCTATCGTCTGTTTGTTGGTCATTACCACAGAGCAAGTGACTCCTCATGGGTCATTAAGGCCACATACCTATCGTCTGTTTGTTGGTCATTACCACAGACCAAGTGACTCCTCATGGGTCATTAAGGCCACATACCTACCGTCTGTTTGTTGGTCATTACCACAGACCAAGTGACTCCTCATGGGCCATTAAGGCCACATACCTATTGTCTGTTTGTTGGTCATTACCACAGAGCAAGTGACTCCTCATGGACCATTAAGGCCACATACCTATTGTCTGTTTGTTGGTCATTACCACAGAGCAAGTGACTCCTCATGGGCCATTAAGGCCACATACCTATTGTCTGTTTGTTGGTCATTACCACAGAGCAAGTGACTCCTCATTGGCCATTAAGGCCACATACCTATTGTCTGTTTGTTGGTCATTACCACAGAGCAAGTGACTCCTCATGGGCCATTAAGGCCACATACCTATTGTCTGTTTGTTGGTCATTACCACAGAGCAAGTGACTCCTCATGGGCCATTAAGGCCACATACCTATTGTCTGTTTGTTGGTCATTACCACAGAGCAAGTGACTCCTCATGGGCCATTAATGCCACATACCTATTGTCTGTTTGTAGGTCATTACCACAGACCAAGTGACTCCTCATGGGCCATTAAGGCCACATACCTATTGTCTGTTTGTTGGTCATTACCACAGACCAAGTGACTCCTCATGGGCCATAAAGGCCACATACCTATTGTCTGTTTGTTGGTCATTACCACAGAGCAAGTGACTCCTCATGGGTCATTATGGCCACATACCTATTGTCTGTTTGTTGGTCATTACCACAGAGCAAGTGACTCCTCATGGGTCATTAAGGCCACATACCTATTGTCTGTTTGTTGGTCATTACCACAGACCAAGTGATTCCTCATGGGCCATTAAGGCCACATAACTATTGTCTGTTTGTTGGTCATTACCACAGACCAAGTGACTCCTCATGGGCCATTAAGGCCACATACCTATTGTCTGTTTGTTGGTCATTACCACAGACCAAGTGACTCCTCATGGGTCATTAAGGCCACATACCTATTGTCTGTTTGTTGGTCATTACCACAGACCAAGTGACTCCTCATGGGTCATTAAGGCCACATACCTATCGTCTGTTTGTTGGTCATTACCACAGAGCAAGTGACTCCTCATGGGTCATTAAGGCCACATACCTATTGTCTGTTTGTTGGTCATTACCCCAGACCAAGTGACTCCTCATGGGTCATTAAGGCCACATACCTATCGTCTGTTTGTTGGTCATTACCACAGAGCAAGTGACTCCTCATGGGTCATTAAGGCCACATACCTATCGTCTGTTTGTTGCTCATTACCACAGACCAAGTGACTCCTCACGGGCCATTAAGGGCACATACCTATTGTCTGTTTGTTGGTCATTACCACAGACCAAGTGACTCCTCATGGGCCATTAAGGCCACATACCTATTGTCTGTTTGTTGGTCATTATCACAGACCAAGTGACTCCTCATGGGTCATTAAGGCCACATACCTATCGTCTGTTTGTTGGTCATTACCACAGAGCAAGTGACTCCTCATGGGTCATTAAGGCCACATACCTATCGTCTGTTTGTTGGTCATTACCACAGAGCAAGTGACTCCTCATGGGTCATTAAGGCCACATACCTATCGTCTGTTTGTTGCTCATTACCACAGACCAAGTGACTCCTCATGGGCCATTAAGGCCACATACCTATTGTCTGTTTGTTGGGCATTACCACAGACCAAGTGACTCCTCATGGGCCATTAAGGCCACATACCTATTGTCTGTTTGTTGGTCATTACCACAGAGCAAGTGACTCCTCATGAGCCATTAAGGCCACATTCCTATCGTCTGTTTGTTGGTCATTACCACAGAGCAAGTGACTCCTCATGGGTCATTAAGGCCACATACCTATCGTCTGTTTGTTGGTCATTACCACAGACCAAGTGACTCCTCATGGGCCATTATGGCCACATACCTATTGTCTGTTTGTTGGTCATTACCACAGACCAAGTGACTCCTCATGAGCCATTAAGGTCACATACCTATCGTCTGTTTGTTGGTCATTACCACAGACCAAGTGACTCCTCATGAGCCATTAAGGCCACATACCTATCGTCTGTTTGTTGGTCATTACCACAGAGCAAGTGACTCCTCATGGGTCATTAAGGCCACATACCTATCGTCTGTTTGTTGGTCATTACCACAGACCAAGTGACTCCTCATGGGTCATTAAGGCCACATACCTATCGTCTGTTTGTTGGTCATTACCACAGACCAAGTGACTCCTCATGGGCCATTAAGGCCACATACCTATTGTCTGTTTGTTGGTCATTACCACAGAGCAAGTGACTCCTCATGGGCCATTAAGGCCACATACCTATTGTCTGTTTGTTGGTCATTACCACAGAGCAAGTGACTCCTCATGGGCCATTAAGGCCACATACCTATTGTCTGTTTGTTGGTCATTACCACAGAGCAAGTGACTCCTCATGGGCCATTAAGGCCACATACCTATTGTCTGTTTGTTGGTCATTACCACAGAGCAAGTGACTCCTCATGGGCCATTAAGGCCACATACCAATTGTCTGTTTGTTGGTCATTACCACAGAGCAAGTGACTCCTCATGGGCCATTAAGGCCACATACCTATTGTCTGTTTGTTGGTCATTACCACAGAGCAAGTGACTCCTCATGGTCCGTTAAGGCCACATACCTATTGTCTGTTTGTAGGTCATTACCACAGACCAAGTGACTCCTCATGGGCCATTAAGGCCACATACCTATTGTCTGTTTGTTGGTCATTACCACAGACCAAGTGACTCCTCATGGGCCATTAAGGCCACATACCTATTGTCTGTTTGTTGGTCATTACCACAGAGCAAGTGACTCCTCATGGGTCATTAAGGCCACATACCTATCGTCTGTTTGTTGTTCATTACCACAGAGCAAGTGACTCCTCATGGGTCATTAAGGCCACATTCCTATCGTCTGTTTGTTGGTCATTACCACAGAGCAAGTGACTCCTCATGGGTCATTAAGGCCACATACCTATCGTCTGTTTGTTGGTCATTACCACAGACCAAGTGACTCCTCATGGGTCATTAAGGCCACATACCTATTGTCTGTTTGTTGGTCATTACCACAGAGCAAGTGACTCCTCATGGGTCATGAAGGCCACATACCTATCGTCTGTTTGTTGGTCATTACCACAGACCAAGTGACTCCTCATGGGTCATTAAGGCCACATACCTATCGTCTGTTTGTTGGTCATTACCACAGACCAAGTGACTCCTCATGGGTCATTAAGGTCACACACCTATCGTCTGTTTGTTGGTCATTACCACAGAGCAAGTGACTCCTCATGGGTCATTAAAGCCACATAACTATCGTCTGTTTGTTGGTCATTACCACAGACCAAGTGACTCCTCATGGGTCATTAAGGCCACATACCTATCGTCTGTTTGTTGGTCATTACCACAGACCAAGTGACTCATCATGGGTCATTAAGGCCACATACCTATTGTCTGTTTGTTGGTCATTACCACAGACCAAGTGACTCCTCATGGGTCATTAAGGCCACATACCTATCGTCTGTTTGTTTGTCATTACCACATAGCAAGTGACTCCTCATTTGCCATTAAGGCCACATACCTATCGTCTGTTTTTTGGTCATTACCACAGACCAAGTGACTCCTCATGGGCCATTAAGGCCACATACCTATTGTCTGTTTGTTGGTCATTACCACAGACCAAGTGACTCCTCATGGGCCATTAAGGCCACATACCTATTGTCTGTTTGTTGGTCATTACCACAGACCAAGTGACTCCTCATGGGTCATTAAGGCCACATACCTATTGTCTGTTTGTTGGTCATTACCACAGACCAAGTGACTCCTCATGGGTCATTAAGGCCACATACCTATCGTCTGTTTGTTGGTCATTACCACAGAGCAAGTGACTCCTCATGGGTCATTAAGGCCACATACCTATTTTCTGTTTGTTGGTCATTACCACAGACCAAGTGATTCCTCATGGGCCATTAAGGCCACATACCTATTGTCTGTTTGTTGGTCATTACCACAGACCAAGTGACTCCTCATGGGCCATTAAGGCCACATACCTATTGTCTGTTTGTTGGTCATTACCACAGACCAAGTGACTCCTCATGGGTCGTTAAGGCCACATACCTATTGTCTGTTTGTTGGTCATTACCACAGACCAAGTGACTCCTCATGGGTCATTAAGGCCACATACCTATCGTCTGTTTGTTGGTCATTACCACAGAGCAAGTGACTCCTCATGGGTCATTAAGGCGACATACCTATTGTCTGTTTGTTGGTCATTACCCCAGACCAAGTGACTCCTCATGGGTCATTAAGGCCACATACCTATCGTCTGTTTGTTGGTCATTACCACAGAGGAAGTGACTCCTCATGGGTCATTAAGGCCACATACCTATCGTCTGTTTGTTGCTCATTACCACAGACCAAGTGACTCCTCATGGGCCATTAAGGGCACATACCTATTTTCTGTTTGTTGGTCATTACCACAGACCAAGTGACTCCTCATGGGCCATTAAGGCCACATACCTATTGTCTGTTTGTTGGTCATTATCACAGACCAAGTGACTCCTCATGGGTCATTAAGCCCACATACCTATCGTCTGTTTGTTGGTCATTACCACAGAGCAAGTGACTCCTCATGGGTCATTAAGGCCACATACCTATTGTCTGTTTGTTGGTCATTACCCCAGACCAAGTGACTCCTCATGGGTCATTAAGGCCACATACCTATCGTCTGTTTGTTGGTCATTACCACAGAGCAAGTGACTCCTCATGGGTCATTAAGGCCACATACCTATCGTCTGTTTGTTGCTCATTACCACAGACCAAGTGACTCCTCATGGGCCATTAAGGCCACATACCTATTGTCTCTTTGTTGGGCATTACCACAGACCAAGTGACTCCTCATGGGCCATTAAGGCCACATACCTATTGTCTGTTTGTTGGTCATTACCACAGACCAAGTGACTCCTCATGAGCCATTAAGGCCACATTCCTATCGTCTGTTTGTTGGTCATTACCACCGAGCAAGTGACTCCTCATGGGTCATTAAGGCCACATACCTATCGTCTGTTTGTTGGTCATTACCACAGACCAAGTGACTCCTCATGGGCCATTAAGGCCACATACCTATTGTCTGTTTGTTTGTCATTACCACAGAGCAAGTGACTCCTCATGAGCCATTAAGGCCACATACCTATCGTCTGTTTGTTGGTCATTACCACAGACCAAGTGACTCCTCATGAGCCATTAAGGCCACATACCTATCGTCTGTTTGTTGGTCATTACCACAGAGCAAGTGACTCCTCATGGGTCATTAAGGCCACATACCTATCGTCTGTTTGTTGGTCATTACCACAGACCAAGTGACTCCTCATGGGTCATTAAGGCCACATACCTATCGTCTGTTTGTTGTTCATTACCACAGACCAAGTGACTCCTCATGGGTCATTAAGGCCACATACCTATCGTCTGTTTGTTGCTCATTACCACAGACCAAGTGAGTCCTCGTGGGTCATTAAGGCCACATACCTATCGTCTGTTTGTTGCTCATTACCACAGACCAAGTGAGTCCTCGTGGGTCATTAAGGCCACATACCTATTGTCTGTTTGTTGGTCATTACCTCAGACCAATGAGTCCTCATGGGTCATTAAGGCCACATACCTATCGTCTGTTTGTTGGTCATTACCACAGACCAAGTGACTCATGGGACATTTAGGCCACAATCCTATCGCCTGGAAAAGGGTCATTAAGGCCTTATCGACAGGACAAGGGTCATTAACGTCACAGTCCATCTAGAGTCTCAGTTATCATCAATAACATCCTTAATACACAGAGATAGGAAACGAAGTAAACTCTTGGTATATACAGAAAGATTAATAACCTAATGGATTATACATACCCTGTATATCCTTTTCTCACACTAGAGCCAAGGTCTCTCAATTTGGTTTGTCTTGTTTACATTATATCACCTTATATTAAGTCTAGAAGTTCACTTTCAATGACTGTTGCATGCAGTAGCCTCCATGTCTCTAAAATGAAGTTACGCTGCTTCGTGTGAACATCTAAGAGTCTGATTATTTAGATTTTACAAATGACCCGTTTGCCAGAGCATCATTATAGAGCTTTAAAATGAGTATCACTGCATTTTTAAGCTTTCCAGTATAATATTCCGGAAGGACATTAAAACAGGCATCTAGTAATTCTGAACTGTCAACAATGCTAGTGCTTATACACACGGTTTGCTTCAGTTCCTAATTTAGGAATTAAAATGTTGGTGTTGTAGTAAAATGCAGCTAAGGGGCAGGCAGAAAGCCCTGACCCTAACATGCAGATTCTATTTCTCTAAGTGCTAAGTGCTAAACACAATGAGCTCCAGGAGTTGGAGGTACAATCCTCCTCCCGCTGATCACGGCACAGTCTCCGTACTGTAGTACGACAGACGATGGTCGTGAGGGAGGTCAGGAATGGTGGTCGTGGTGAAGGGATGGTGGTCGTGGTGGGGGGATGGTGGTCGTGGTGGAGGGATGGTGGTCGTGGTGGAGGGATGGTAGTCATACTGGAGGGATGGTGGTCGTACTGGAGGGATGTTGATCGTGGTGGAGAGATGGTGGTCGTGATGGTAGAATGGTGGTCGTGGTGGAAGGATGGTGGTCGTGTTGGAAGGATGGTGGTCGTGATGGAAGGATGGTGGTCGTGGTGAAGGGATGGTGGTCGTGGAGAAGGGATGGTGGTTGTGGGAAACATTTGTCTCGAGTCAATACGAACCGAGTAATAAGCCGTCTCGAGGTATTAAGCTGAGACAATGGTAATGGTAATGGTAATGGTAGGACCATGATTGTGGTAATGGTATGACCATGATAATATTAATGGTAGGATTATGATAATAGTAATGGTAGGGCCATGATAATGTTAATGGTAGGACCATGATAATGGTAATACTGGAACCATGGTAGTGGTAGGACCATTATAATAGTAATGGTAAGATCATCATAATAGTTATGGTAAGACCATGATAATGGTAGTGGTAGGACCATGATAATGACAATGGCAGGACATGATAATAGTAATGATAGGACCATGATAATGGTAATACTAGGACCATGGTAATTGTAATGTTGAGACCATGGTGATGGTAGTGTTAGGACCTCGGAAATGGTAATAGTAGGACTATGGTAATGGTAATGTTGAGACCATGGTAATGTTAGAACCATGGCAATGTTAGGACCGTGGTAATGTTGGGATCATGGTAACGGTAAGGCTAGGACCATGGTAATGGTAATGTTAGGACCATGGTAATGGTAAGACCAGGGTAGTGTTGGACCATGGTAATAGTAAGACCATGGTAGTGTTGGGACCATTGTAATGGTAATGCTAAGACCATGGTAATGCTGGAACCAATGATAATGTTGAGACCATGATAATGGTAATGTTGGGACAATGGTAATGAATTGAGACACTTATGCAACATATGGGAATCTTCAACTTGTCTTTTTTTCAAAACTTTTCGTCACGACTATGATAATGGTAATGTTGGGACTATGGTAATGATAACACTATGTAACAAAATTTCACTTTTTCGTGTTCCTGGGAAATAAGCACCATTTCCCAGTTCTTTATAACTAAACAAAATTTAAAAAAACAGTTTTGATTTCAGAACTTTGCTTTTGTGGTCAGGACACCTCTGGAACACTATCAAGAAAGACTGATGTAAAACTATTATGTTCTAGAGTTTTACTTGGCAAATATAAAAACAGGGACTCACAGACCAGCATTCAGTTCAGCTCCGGCTACCTGAGAAGACACATCAGAAGTGAAATGGTATCAAGAGGTTACACTCATTCTCCAGATGCGTTCTGCTACATATATGGTCAATTCATTAAGACAAGAGCAAAGAAGTTCTCTGTAACAGCATCTAAAAAGTTGTGTGAAGCTTACAAAGCATATTTTGGCATGACAGTTGTGGACCAAGACAAGACCTGGGCGCCTCATGTTGCTTGTGGACATTGTAAGAAAACATTAGAAGGTAAGAAAGTCATTAGTTTTATGAAGGGTAAAATCTTGAATAGGAACATTTTTTTAATTGAAATGTAACAGAAACTAATTCTTTTGTTCTTTTACAGGATGGTATAGAGGAGAAAGAAGAGCCATGAAGTTTGGTGTTCCTGGAATATGATGTGAACCTACTGATCACTCAACCAACTGCTACTTCTGCCTGGTGGATCCTTCCAAACACCGAACTGGGAAAAATGTATCTGTTATTTCTAATCCAGACCTTCCCTCTTGCACCCTCCCTATTGCAGCAGTACCACACAGTGCTGATCTTCCTGTACCTACACCTCCAGAAAGAAGTCAACCGTCAGAAGAATAAAGCAGCAAATCAGAAAATGAAGAGCACAAGACTGTAATCTCACAGATGCAACTGTTGGGAGGAATCCTTACTACCCAAACCAAACATACCTCAATGACCTCATCAGAGATCTTGGTTTGACAAAGTCAAATGCTAAGCTTTTGATTTCATGGTACAAGGAGTGGGACTTGGTGGATGAAAGTGTGCAAGTGACGATCCAAAGAAAGCGTCACCGACATTTCTCAAGCTTCTTCACTAATGAAGACAGTTTGTGCTACTGTAATTATGTATCAGGCCTGTTTGATACGATTGGAATTGCATGCAATCCAGATGAGTGGAGACTCTTCATTGACAGCTCCTCCAGAAGCCTAAGAGCTGTACTTCTACACAATGGGAACAAGTATCCATCTCTTCCCTTGGCTCATTCATTACATCTTAAGGTCCACATCCTTGATACTCATCTTGAAAATTTCAAGGAGAATACGGCAGCATACTCAGAGCAGCAAGGGGACCTCTTCCACCAAGATATAATGAACTTTGAACAAAGGTATCAAGGATCTTATAATGAAAACAAGATGGGAGACATTTGGGGCTTAAATGGGAAAGTGATTTGTTGCATGCTCACAAATCTACACAAAAACTGCTCATTTCTAACTTTATAAAAACGTTTCTGAAAGTTTAAAATAAAATTTGTGTAAATTTTATTTTATTTATGTAAATTTGATTTATTTTATTATATGTTTCTGTTTTACATCCAAAACTAGCAAAAAATATTGAAATTTAGCCATTGGTAAATAACACTTGCCAAGAGCAAAAATTGTTACATTAGTGTAATGCTTGGATCATGGTAATAATAATGTGTGGATCATAGCAATAGTAATGCTTGAGCTATGGTAATGGTACTACTAGTATAATGGTAAGGATAATGCTAGGGCCATAGTAATGGTAATATCGAGGCCATGGTAATGGTAATGTTGGAGCCATGGTAGTGGCTACGGTGAATCTATGGTTATGGTAATGCTGGACCAGCGGTAATGATGTTGTTGGGACCATATTAATGGCAGTTCTAGAGCAATGGTAATGCTGGAACCATGGTAATGGTAACATTGGATCCATGGTAATCTTAATGTTTCGGCTATAGTAATAGTAATATTTTTCCCATGGTAATGGAACAATTGAGCTATGGTAATGATAATGATTAAACTATCGTAATGTAATGTCATCTATGATAATTTTAATGATTAAACTATGGTAATTTAATCTATGATTAAACTATCGTAATGTAATGTCATCTATGATAATTTTAATGATTAAACTATGGTAATTTAATCTATGATAATGGTAATGCAATGTAATTTATGATAATGGTAATGCAATGTAATTTATGATAATGGTAATGCAATGTAATTTATGATAATGGTAATGCAATGTAATTTATGATAATGGTAATGCAATGTAATTTATGATAATGGTAATGCAATGTAATTTATGATAATGGTAATGCTAGTCTGAGCTATAGTGAAAGTAATGTCGGAGTCATACCTGGAATATACCTGGAGAGGGTTTCGGGGGGTCAACGCCCCCGCGTCCCAGTCTGTGACCAGGCCTATCGATGGATCAACGACTGATCAACTAGGCTGTTACTGCTGGCCGCGCGTAAGCCGACATATGAGCGACAGCCAGGCTGGTAAGGAATTGACTTTAGGTGCCTGTCCGGCGCCTTCTTGAAGACAGCCAGGGGTCTATTGGCAATCCCCCTTATGTATGTTACATCTCCTGCCGAGTCTTTTGCTTTTGTAGAGAGTGACTTTCAAGTGCAAATTTGGTGCTAATCCGTTTAGGATTTTCCAAGTGTATATCATGTATATATGTGTGTATTTATCATATATCTTTCTCGCCTGCATTCCAGAGAATACAAATGAAGGGACTGTAACCGTTCTCAGTAATTTAGGTGCTTTTCGTATTTATGTGTACGTGAATTTTCTCTGTACATTCTCCAGGTCAGCAATTTCGCCTGCCTTGAAGGTGGCAGTTAGTATACAACAATTTTCCAGCCTAGAGAGAACCATCGATTTGAAGAGAATTATCATGAGATTGACATCCCTAGTTATGAAGGTTCTCACTATCCATCCTATCATTTTTCTAGCAGACGTGATAGGTACGTCGTTGTGGTTTCTGAAAGTGAGATCCTCTGACATTCACTTCCAGGTCCTTCACATTACTTTTTCGCTTTATTGTGTAGTTGGAATTTGTGTTATACTCTGATATAGTTTTGATTTCTTCAAATTTTCCATAGCGGAGTAATTGAAATTTCTCTTCATTGAACTTCATATTGTTTTCTGCGGCCCATGTAAAGATTTGGTTGATGTCCGCCTGGAGACTTGCAGTGTCTTCGATGGATGACACTGTCAGGCAAATTCGGGTGTCATCCGCAGAGGAAGACACTTCTGTGGCTTACATCTCTATGTCAGATATGAAGATGAGGAAGAGGATGGAGAATGAGTACTGTGCCTTGTGGAACAGCTTTTCACTATAGCCACCTAAGACTTTACTCTGTTTACTATCACTCTGTGTTCTATTTGTCAGGAAGTTATAGAACTATCTACTAACTTTTCCTGT
Source organism: Cherax quadricarinatus (assembly GCF_038502225.1). Classification (NCBI taxonomy): domain Eukaryota; kingdom Metazoa; phylum Arthropoda; class Malacostraca; order Decapoda; family Parastacidae; genus Cherax; species Cherax quadricarinatus. The sequence continues at coordinate 30,476,801 of NC_091292.1, read as the reverse complement.
TATTCCTTTATTACCCATTTTGTGCATTATTTCATCATGATCGCACTTGTCGAAGGCTTTCGCAATGTGTATACTACATCTGAATTTTGTTTATCCTTAAGCGCATCCAGGACCTTGTCATAGTGGTCTAGTAGTTGTGACAGGGAGGACCGACCTGCTCTAAACCCCATGTTGCGTGGATTATGTAATTGATGGGTGGGTGGCAATCTTGCTTCTTAGAATCCTTTCAAAGTTTTTTATTATATATGGGACGTTAGCGCTATCGGTCTGTAGTTCTTTACAATTGCTTCACTGCCACCTTTGTGAAGTGGGGCTATGTCTGTTGTTTTTTGTGACTGGGATGACCCCTGTGTCCATACTCCCTCTCCATAGAATGCTACAGGCACCTGACAGGGGTTTATTGCAGTTCTTGATGAACACAGAGTTCCATGAGTCCGGGCCTGGGATAGAGTGCATGGGCATGTCATTTATTACCTTTTCGAAGTTTTGTGGCATTTGGATAATATCAGAGATTTTTTAGTTGACCTAATTAGTCATAAAAAAATAATTTAGATTGTCGACCCTTAGTCTGGTTAATGGCTTGCTAAACACCGAGTCGTACTGGGACTTTAGTATCTCACTCATTTCTTTGCTGTCATCTCGTCTAACAGGGGACCAATAATGGATGTTGTTTTCGCCATAGATTTTCCATAAGAAAAGAAGTAATTTAGGTTTCTTTCATGTTCATTTATGGCTTAAGTTCTTCTTGAGATTCTCGTCTCCTGTAAGATTCCTTGAGCTTAAGTTCGATATTTGCTATTTCTCTGACCAGTGCTTCTCTTCATATTTCAGATATACTGGCCCCTCTCAGCAGCTCTGTGACTCTTCATCTTCGCCTGTATAGAAAACATCTCTCTCTTTCTAGTTTGCATCTTCTCTTTCTTTTTCTCAAAGGAATGTGCCTTGAGTATACCTCAAGTGCCACAGAGTTAATTCTTTCTAGGAAAAGGGTCGGATCCATTTTGTTGAGGATATCTTCCTAGCTTGTTTCATTTAGGACGTGGTTGACTTGTTCCCACTGTAGGTTTTTGTTAAAGAAGTTGAATTTGGGAGATTTTCCAGACAGTGGCCAATTTTCAAAAGCTGTTCCTGCAATTGCTGGGAGGTTGCACCCGGAGGCTTATGTACAACCACTGGTAGGGGTAATTTTGGAGCAATTGTGATGGCAGAGAGAGAGAGAGATGCTGGGGCTATGGTGATGGTAGAGGTAGACGCTGAGGCCTGGGTGATGGTAGAGGTAGTTGCTGAGGCCATGGTGTGGTAGAGGTAGATGCTTTGCACCATGGTGATGATAGAGGTAGACGCTGAGGCAATGGTGATGATAGAGGTACATATTGGGGGCATGGTGATGGTAGAGGTAGATGCTGGGGCCATGGTGATGGTGGAGGTATACACTGAGGCCATGGTGATGGTAGAAGTAGATGCTGAGGTCATGATGGCAGGAAAAAGTCATCTGAGAAAGCCTTTTGGCAGCAGGAGCGAGTGTTTTTGCACCTGGAATATTTCTGCCGAAGTTAGCTTAATCTAGATGCTCTAGAAATACTCCAGAAACAAGAATAGGGACAGGAACAAGAAGGGAGTCATTCTTTCCCCCTCCTCTGCTTTTTCTCATTACCTGGTATCCTACTGTAAATATGGATCATTTATCATTTCAGCTAGTTTCGTCTCTGTTATAGCTATGATTTCTGGATTTACCTCTGATATTCATTCTATAAACCCATCATTGTTTTAAACTATCTATAGTAAAAACAGCACAAAAATATCGTTATTTCGTAGTTTTGTCCTCACCGTCCCACATGTTATTTAAAGCCTAAAATGTGTTTGTAATAAATTACTCTCTTTCATCTGCCACGTTCTCTCTCTTTCTCTCTCTCTGCCACCAGAGAGTAGAGTAATAAACAAAACGTGGACTGAATTAATAGCCAGCTGGTTGAGTCGTAAAGGTGAGGACCATCAGACCATGACTGGAAGGGACGGGTGGACCACTGTTGTCCTAGACTTTATATCACATACACAAATAACTCGCATATAGGAGAGAGAAGCTTATGACGACGTTTCGGTCCAACTTGGATCATTTACAAGTCACACTAACACACAAAGGTGAGGAAGCCAGTGTTTATAGGAGAGGGGGGATAAGGACGGGTAAAAAAGAGGAAGAAAGAAGTGGAGTAGTGGTAGAAGTAATGCTGGAAGTGAAAGTAGAAGTAGAGGTACTAGTGGTAGTAATAAGTGGGGGGAGTAGTAGAAGATAGACAGGGGAGTGAAGTGAGTCAACAGTAGTAGAAGTAATAGTAGTAGTAATAGTAGTAGTAGTAGTAGTAATGGAGTAGTAGTAGTAGTAGAGATGAAGTAAATCTAAGGACAAGATAAAGGAGCACTGCAGGAGAGCTAATGGCCCACGAAAGTGAGACCAAAAACAGAGGGGGAAAAACTGAAGGACAGAACACCTAGGCAGAAGAAAAGAAGACAGAAAAATAGGAAAGGAGAAGAGGTAGGGAGAGGAAGAAAAGAACAGATCAGGTCAAGTCACGAGCGTTCTGAAGTATGGAGCATTTGACACTGTAACCAGACAGGAAGTTATCTACAGAGACAAAGCCAGGACTAAGATTCATATTAGGAAAGGTGTGTAAGGGATGCGTCAACAAGACGGCGACCGTGAAGGCTGGAAGAAGAGTAGACAACCTTAGCAGAGGATCAGCCAATAGGATGACTGTGATCTCTAACATGAAAGAAAAGAGCATTATTGGTGTCGGCGAGTGTTCACGACCTCCGAGGCTGTCTGCCACAAGGAGGTAAATCTTACACTCGCTGCCGGAACCATAACATAGGCGACCTGCAATAAATCAGGCAATGTAAGAGGCCTATATAAAAAAAAACTCAAGTTGGACACAAAACAATAAGAATAAGGACGCCGATGTTCAGAAACTGGAAGTTACATGAACTTAACAAAGGCAGCAGAGACAAGCAACGGATGACCATACTCGTCTCTCCTGGGATGGATTACCTTCTTTCCTAAGGACTTTTACTCATATATCACGAAGACAGAGTATCAAACTTTCTTTATTTCATATAGTTTACTGCTAATTTGTTAAAC
>NC_091292.1:30408668-30463668 GCF_038502225.1 Cherax quadricarinatus | reverse complement strand
TACCGCTGCCTACCGCTGCCTTCCGCTGCCTACCGCTGCCTACCGCTGCCTTCCGCTGCCTACCGCTGCCTACCGCTGCCTACCGCTGCCTACCGCTGCATACCGCTGCCTACCGCTGCCTACCGCTGCCTACCGCTGCCTACCGCTGCCTACCGCTGCATACCGCTGCCTACCGCTGCCTACCGCTGCCTACCGCTGCCTACCGCTGCCTACCGCTGCCTTCCTCTGCATACCGCTGCCTACCGCTGCATACCGCTGCCTACCGCTGCATACCGCTGCCTACCGCTGTCTACCGCTGCATATCGCTGCCTACCGCTGCCTACCGCTGCCTACCGCTGCCTTCCGCTGCCTACCGCTGCCTACCGCTGCATACCGCTGCCTACAGCTGCCTACCGCTGCCTACCGCTGCCTACCGCTGCCTACCGCTGCATACCGCTGCCTACCGCTGCCTACCGCTGCCTACCGCTGCCTTCCGCTGCCTTCCGCTGCCTACCGCTGCCTACCGCTGCCTACCGCTGCCTTCCGCTGCCTACCGCTGCCTACCGCTGCCTACCGCTGCCTACCGCTGCCTACCGCTGCCTACCGCTGCCTACCGCTGCCTACCGCTGCCTTCCGCTGCCTACCGCTGCCTTCCGCTGCCTTCCGCTGCCTACCGCTGCCTACCGCTGCATACCGCTGCCTACCGCTGCCTTCCGCTACCTACCGCTGCCTACCGCTGCCTACCGCTGCCTACCGCTGCCTTCCGCTGCCTATCGCTGCCTACCGCTGCCTACCGCTGCCTTCCGCTGCCTTCCGCTGCCTACCGCTGCCTACCGCTGCCTACCGCTGCCTTCCGCTGCCTACCGCTGCCTACCGCTGCCTTCCGCTGCCTACCGCTGCCTACCGCTGCCTACCGCTGCCTACCGCTGCCTACCGCTGCCTACCGCTGCCTGGCTGAAGAAGTAATGTCGAAATCTTCCTTAAAGAACAGATTCATAATTTTACAAGGTGATTTACATTATTTACATCAGAGAGTACTTTTAAAGCACTAAAATTACCGAAGAGAAAAAAAGGCAACGCTTCTCCTTGCATAAGAATAAATATAGATTTATTAAGATGAACCTTAAACTAACACTGACTTCATGTTTAATCTGAGTAACAGTTCGTTAGACATTAGTTAACAAAAAGTTAGGCAATAGTTCTACCTAACTAGGCAGTCAACCAGGAGGCCAGGTCTCAGACGGGGGCGGCGACCTCCGGAAATGACAACGGGTAACTCCATACCTTGGTACTGTTTAATTAAGGCTTCGCACCGTCCCACACAGGTGTCAGTCATGTTTACATTCCTAAGCTGTTTCTGCTTATTCATCGTAAGTAATATTTTCAAAATAGAAGAGTTGATAAGTAAATAAATTAATGGCCTTGCATCTAAATAAAAGTATCAATACTATAGATGAGGATTTCTGCTGTTGCACTGGCCATCCTCTTTCCCAAAATGCACATCATGAATTAAATATAATCAATCCAAATCAAGCCTAACTTAAACAACGTTTGTAGATAATTCATTAATAAATGTGGTGGAATGTAATTTACGTAGGTAAGCTAAATATTAAATAATCTAACCCGAGGACAGGTTATAATTTTCTTAAAGGAGCTGAAATATTTAATTGATAACACTTGGTGATTTTAACTGCATCAGTATTTTAATATAAGCTTATGATAACTCACCTGGAGTATACTGGAGGCTGCTCCGGGGGTCAGCGCCCCCGCGATCCGATCCATGACCAGGTCTAGCGGTGGATCAGGGCCTGATCAACCAGGACAAAATTGTTAATATTATCTAGGCTGCCAAATTAAATGCGTCAGTCATCCTCAGCAAGAAAGATTATCTGGGCCAAATAAAAAAATCTTCTTGACAATGTTAATTCCTGTTCAATTTTGAGAAATAATCGTCTATAATGTAACTAGCAACCTCAATATAATAAATCACGAATGGCAAATAATCTTTAGTCAAACAGTCTATAATTAAAATACCTCACTTCTATATTGATATATTGTAATTATAACCATCGACCTATTGTATTTCAGTTGGATTACATGACCACTAATGTGTCCGTAGCTCTTAAATAAATGTATACGACTATGTCCATAGACGTTAAATAAATTAGCATCGATTTTGCTATATAACAACGACCCCGTTTATGATCTTTTTTAAATCCCTGGTGAATAAATGTCCAAACATTGGATACGACCACTCTTATTGAATTAATCGAACAGAGGCAATAAAGTTTGCAAATTCGCTTTCAATGAATGGCATTGTGCTGCAATTTTTTCGAATGGCTATATGAAATTCTGTGTCAGCAGTGTTAAACAACTTTTGAATATATTGTAATGAAATATTTGAAGTTAATGCAAAGAGGTTAAAATGTGTGAACACTGACGTGTGTTTGTAGTCACCTTCCTCTGAGTGTATCAGGGAAATGTTTCTCAGACTGCTGGTAAGTGTGGTGACGATGTTATTGGTGATGGTGTTGTTGTGGTAACGGTGCTGTTGTGGTGATGATGCTGTTGTGGTGATGATGCTGTTGTGGTGATGATGCTGTTGGGGTGGTGGTGTTATTGTGTTGATGGTGATGATGCTATTGTGGTGATGATGCTGTTGGGGTGATGGTGCTACTGTGGTGATGGTGATACTGCTGTTGTGGTGGTGGAGATGATGGTGATGTGATGGTGACAGTGATGTCGTGGCAATGGTGCTGTTGTGCTGATGGTGCTATTGTGGTGATGATGATGGTGCTGTCGTGGTCAGTGATGATGCTGATGTGATGGCGACAGTGATGTTGTGGCAATGGTGCTCTTGTGCCGATGGTGCTATTGTGGTGATGCTGCTGTTGTGGTGATGGTGGTGCTGCTGTTATGGTGATGGTGTTATTTTGGTGATGGTGCTGTTGTGGTAACGGTGCTGATGTGGTGATGATGCTGTTGTGGTGATGATGCTGTTGGGGCGATGGTGCTATTGTGGTGATGGTGATGGTGCTGTTGTGGTGATGGTGATACTGCTGTTGTAGTGATGGTGTTGTTGGTGATAGTGCTCTTGTGATTGTAATATTGCTGTTGTGGTGATGGTGTTATTGTGGTGATGGTGCTGTTGTTGTGATGGTGTTGTTGTGGTGAAGGTACTGTTGCGGTGATGGTGCTATTGTGGTGATGGTGCTGTTGTGCTGATGGTGCTGTTGTGGGGATGGTGATAGAGCTGTTTTGCTGATGGTGCTATTGTGGTGAAGGTGATGGTGCTTTCGTGGCGAAGGTGGTAGTGCTGTTGTCGTGATGGTGCTGTTGTGGTGATGTTGTTGTGGTGATGGTGTTATTGTGGTGATGGTGTTGTTGTGGTGATGGTGTTGGTACTTTTGTGGTGATGGTGTTGGTACTGTTGTGGTGATGGCGTTGATGCTTTTGTGATGATCGTGTTGGTGCTATTGTGTTGATGGTGTTGGTGCTTTTGTGATGATGGTGTTGGTGCTGTTGTGGTGATGGTGTTGGTGCTGTTGTGGTGGTAGTGTTGGTGGTGTTGGTGGTTTTATCCTGGTGGCGTTGGTGCTGTTGTGGTGATGGTGATGGTGCTTTTGTGATGATCGTGTTGGTGCTATTGTGGTGATGGTGTTGGTGCTTTGGTGGTGATGGTGTTGGTGCTGTTGTGGTGACGGTGTTGGTGCTATTGCAGTGATGGTACTGTTATGGTGATGATGCTGTTATGATGATGGTGCAGTTATGGTGATGGTGCTGTTATGGTGATGGTGCTGTTATGGTTATGGTGCTGTTATGGTGATGGTGCTGTTATGGTGATGGTGCTGTTATGGTGATGGTGCTGCTAAGGTGATAGTACTGTTATGGTAATGATACTGTCATGGTGATGGTAGTTTTATGGTGATGGTGCTGTTATTGTGATGGTGCTGTTATAGTGATGGTGCTGTTGTGGTGAAGGTCATATCGTTATAGATTGTTAAGTTGGTGCTACTGTCATTGTTTTTGTAATTGGTGATGTTGGACATGGTGATGCTGGACATGGTGATGTTGGACATGGTGATGTTGGACATGGTGATGCTGGACATGGTGATGTTGGGCATGGTGATGCTGGACATGGTGATGCTGGACATGGTGATGCTGGACATGGTGATGCTGGACATTGTGATGTTGGACATGGTGATGTTGGACATGGTGATGCTGGACATGGTGATGCTGGACATGGTGATGTTGGTCATGGTGATGCTGGACATGGTGATGTTGGACATGGTGATGTTGGACATGGTGATGCTGGGCATGGTGATGTTGGCCATGGTGATGCTGGACATGGTGATGTTGGATATGGTGATGTTGGACATGGTGATGTTGGTCATGGTGATGCTGGACATGGTGATGTTGGACATTGTGATGTTGGCATGGTGATGCTGGACATGGTGATGCTGGACAAGGTGATGCTGGACATTGTGATCTTGGTCATGGTGATGCTGGACATGGTGATGTTGGACATGGTGATGCTGAGCATGGTGATGCTGGACATGGTGATGCTGGACATGGTGATGCTGGACATGGTGATGCTGGTCATGGTGATGTTGGACATGGTGATGTTGGACATGGTGATGTTGGACATTGTGATGTTGGACATGGTGATGTTGGTCATGGTGATGCTAGACATGGTGATGCTAGACATGGTGATGCTGGACATCGTGATCCTGGACATGGTGATGCTGGACATGGTGATGTTGGACATGGTGATGTTGGTCATGGTAATGTGGGCAGGGTGACGTTGGTCATGGTGATGTTGGACATGGTGTTGTTGGACATGGCGATGTTGGACATGGTGATGTTGGACATCATGATGTTTGTGGCATGCAAAGAGTACGTAACCTTTATTCGGCGCATGGACACACCCTCATTTACAGGCTATCTCCCCCAACCAGCGAACCAGGTTGCTAAGAGTTGATGATGGGGCCCCATCGTTCAACTAGTGACCAGGTTCTAGCCAATAAGAAGGTGGGATTGACAATCGCAGAGGTTATGTGGATACCGCTCTCCTGTCTGCCCTTGTCATTCCCACTCTAGAGCTGGTTGAAGCACGGTCTGCTATCTTGTGGCTTCTATTTCTGCCTTGCTTACCGTGGAGTGCACTATATTTATCACTGTACATAGTGTACATATTGCTGTTATAATTGGTGAAGGATAATATAAGTCTAAACTTTTTCTACTGTGTTTATTTGCTCCCATTACACCTGGGATAACAGGCCATTTGAAATCCTAGGTTGTAATATGGGTAGCCTGTCCGAGAGCTGGACTTAGAGAAACGGTTGAGCTTAGGGTGAAGCTTGTAGCAGGAACATTGTGTAGCTTGCTGTTTCGCTTCGCTTTACAAATTTTGCGTGTCAGTTGCTTATGATCAGCCTTGCTATTGTGTGATCGTTCAACAGCTCGCTACTAGCTTGTTCAGTGTGCTCGCTTCGCTACGGTCAATCTTGTGTGCAGTCGGCTTTGCTTGTATGCGTATTCTGCAATCGTACTGTGCATAGCTAAGCGTGTTCTGCAAATTAACGTGTTACGTTGGGGTATTCGTACTGTGCATAGCGAATAACTTATGCCACCTAGACGAGTCAGACGCCTGGTGTCGGCATATACTTTGCATAACCTACCTAAATTGTCCCTACAGCGTTGTTGGCAAATTGCTCGTTCCATTGGCATTCCCTATAAACGCACTCTCACAGCTGCGCAACTGCGTTCACTTATTGCTGACATACTTATTGAAGAAGAGATGGCACATCAAACTCCTCCCTCTACGGGAGCTAGGGCAAAAACTACTATGTTCTCGCAGGAGGAAGATGATATACCTACGGAGCAAAATGGTCAGTATAGTGCAGCTGGGTTGTCTCAGGGTGAATCAGCGTCGTTGGCACTTGAGCTGGCAAAAATCAATCTTGAGCAAACTAGGGAACAGAGAGCATTCGCAAGGGAAGAATTTGATAGGGAAAGAGAAAGGAGGCAGTTTTCGCATTCTGTAAACAATTTCAGTTTACAAAAAGCAGTACAGCTTGTTCCCCGCTTCAATGAGGCCGAACCAGAGCAATTTTTCGAAAGCTTCGAAAATCAGGCTCGAGCCTTGAGGTGGCCGGAACAGCACTGGGCAGCGTTGGTTCATACAGCATTATTGGGTAAGGCACAGGAATTTACGTCGGTATTAACTGACGCTGAATTCTCTGATTATCAAGTAGTGAAGACCACAGTGTTGGGAGCATATACATGTATCCCAGCTAAATATCGTAAGACCTTCAAATTGAACAGGCGGCAGCTTGGTCAATCCCTGGTGGACTTTGTGAGACAGCAAACCAAAGCTTTTACCAGCTGGTATAAAGCGAGTGGTGTCTCTAACTTTGAGGAGCTGGTGCAGCTTATTCTGATTGATAACCTGCTGGAGTCTGTGGGACCAGAGGTTCGTGTCTTTCTGCAGGATCGTGACTTAACCACTGCATTGGAGGCGGCCAGGTTGGCTGATACCTTCGAAACGAACCGCTCCTTGTCCGAGCGGTCCCGTCTCTCTTTTCAACAGTCTGGCGTGAGCAGAGATCGACAACATTGGAGAATGAAGTGCCAGCCGGAGGGAGAGCGTCTACGACATCCAACCAAGTCACCTGGTGAGCCACGCTTCTCAACATATGGTCCCCCTGCGGAGAGGCAAACTACTTATGGAGCATCTCGACAACAATATCCAGAGAGGCACCAGCCAGAACGACACCACTTGCAACGTCATCAGGGAGTAAAGGGCAAGCCTGTCGTCTGCTTCAGGTGTAATAAAGTAGGTCATATCAGTTCCAACTGCCCCCAAAAACCTCAACCCATCGGGAAAATCTCTAATATCCCTAGTAACATGTCCCCTAGAGAAGTAGAAAAAGGTATGGCCCCTTATTATTGCGAAAGTCTTATTTCCCTTCAGGAACACTCAGAACCAACTAAAGTAAATACCTTTAGAGATACTGGAGCATATTGCTCACTTGTCAGAGAAGGAATATTACCCCTTTCAGAGAATACTTCCTTGAATTCCTCAGTTTTATTGGAAGCTTACGGAGGAGCTATATATTCAGTTCCTTTGCATAAAATTTATGTACAGTGCAAATATTACACTGGGTACTTGACTGTAGGTATCTCAAAAGGATTTCCCATGAAAAATGCCATGTTATTACTGGGTAATAACATTACTACTGTTACTTCGTGTCCTGAACCTATAATGATTAATGCTTCTCCAGTGTTGGCCATAACTCGGGCAACATCCCAAGGGTTGTCTGGGGAGAATGTTGACCTATCCTTGGACGACTCCGATCTCGGAATAGCCACGTTGTTTTATGAGACACACCGGCCGGAGTCTCGTAAATCAAGTGAACAGACCCCGATCAAGCCTTCCTATTCCCAGGTTGCAGGATTGCCAGATGTCTCTGTTTCCATGCCCGAGGGACTGTCCTTCCGGGAGGAACAACGAAAGGACCCTTCTTTAAAATTCGCTTTTCAGGCAGCCATGGGTAAATCCTCTTTGGGTCATCCAGTCAAGTATGAAGTTAAAAATGATTATTTGGTTTGCACTGAGACTGGTAAGGAGATAGAGAGCCGGCAATTATACGACAGGTTAGTGGTTCCAACCAAGTATAGACCTCAGATATTAAATATAGCTCATAATACGTCATCAGGAGGTCACTTAGGAATTACAAAAACCTTGTATAGAATCACAAAAGAATTTTATTGGCCAACATTAAAGAAAGATGTGAAGAATCATATTAGGTGTTGCCGAGAATGTCAGCAAGTTGGAAAACCTGGACATTCTATTAAATCTGCACCCATTCTCCTGTCTCCAGACTTCTCCAAACCTTTTTCATTACAGGTTGATGCTTGTGAGTCTGGGGTTGGGGCGGTACTATTACAAATCGGGAACAAGGAGTTGCAGCCTGTAGCATACTTTTCAGCTAAGTTCCAGCCACATCAGAGAGCTTACTCTACCATTGAAAAAGAAGCCCTCGCGCTGGTAATGGCTTTGGAGCATTTCGATGTTTATGTGGGCCAGACATCGCAGGTGGTCACAGTCTACAGTGATCACAACCCGTTAGTCTATCTCCAAGCCATGAAGAATCACAACACAAGGCTTATGCGTTGGACGCTCAGGCTGCAGCCCTATAACTTCAAAATTCGTTACATTGCCGGCAAAGAAAATGTGTTGGCAGACTCTTTGTCAAGAGTCTAGTTTAATATTTTATTTAGGTTAGGATGTATTTGTGGTAACCCCCCTTTTCAAGCTCTTTTTTTTTATCCCCTGATGTGGGGGTTTTTTTTTAGTGAGGGGATACGGGCTACCGTCCGCTTGTATCTTGGACCTATGTTGGCCTATCTGACTGCTGTCTCACTCTGAGTTTAGGGTTTGGCTTTTGGTCACTAGGAAAGCTGAGCTCTATCTAAGAGTGGGATGGTGGAGAGGATAGGCGGTCCCATTATTTTGTGCCATGGCGGCACGGTTACCACTGGGAGGTGGCAGCCTAATCCTGAGCCTTCTCGGGGGTGGGGGTGTGGCATGCAAAGAGTACGTAACCTTTATTCGGCGCATGGACACACCCTCATTTACAGGCTATCTCCCCCAACCAGCGAACCAGGTTGCTAAGAGTTGATGATGGGGCCCCATCGTTCAACTAGTGACCAGGTTCTAGCCAATAAGAAGGTGGGATTGACAATCGCAGAGGTTATGTGGATACCGCTCTCCTGTCTGCCCTTGTCATTCCCACTCTAGAGCTGGTTGAAGCACGGTCTGCTATCTTGTGGCTTCTATTTCTGCCTTGCTTACCGTGGAGTGCACTATATTTATCACTGTACATAGTGTACATATTGCTGTTATAATTGGTGAAGGATAATATAAGTCTAAACTTTTTCTACTGTGTTTATTTGCTCCCATTACACCTGGGATAACAGGCCATTTGAAATCCTAGGTTGTAATAATGTTGAACATGGTGATGCTGGACATGGTGATGCTGGACATGGTGATGCTGGACATGGTGATGTTGGACATGGTGATGCTGGACATGGTGATGTTGGACATGGCGATGTTGGACATGGTGGTGTTGGTCATGGTGATGTTGGACATGGTGATGTTGGACATGATGATGCTGGACATTGTGATGTTGGACATGGTGATGTTGGACATGGTGATGTTGGACATGGTGATGCTGGACATGGTGATGTTGGACATGGCGATGTTGGACATGGTGATGCTGGACATGGTGATGTTGGACATGGCGATGTTGGACATGGTGATGTTGGACATGGTGATGTTGGACATGGTGATGTTGGACATGGTGATGTTGGTCATGGTGATGCTGGACATGGTGATGCTGGACATGGTGATGCTGAACATGATGATGCTGGTCATGGTGATGTTGGACATGGTGATGTTGGATATTGTGATGTTGGACATGGTGATGCTGGATATGGTGATGCTGGACATGGTGATGCTGGGCATGGTGATGCTGGTCATGGTGATGTTGGACATGGTGATGTTGGACATGGTGATGTTGGACATGGTGATGTTGGACATGGTGATGATGGACATAATGATGCTGGACATGGTGATGCTGGACATGGTGATCCTGGACATGGTGATGCTGGACATGGCGATGCTGGACATGGTGGTGTTGGACATGGTGATGCTGGACATGGTGATGCTGGACATGGTGATGCTGGACATGGTGATGTTGGTCATGGAGATGTTGGTCATGGTGATGCTGGACGGGGTGATGCTGGACATGGTGATGCTGGACATGGTGATGTTGGACATGGTGGTGTTAGACATGGTGATGTTGGTCATAGTGATGTGGACATGATGATGTTGGACATGGTAATGTGGGCAGGGTGATGTTGGTAATGGTGATGTTGGACATGGTGATATTGGACATGGTGATGCTGGACATGGTGATGCTGGTCATGGCGATGCTGGACATTGTGATGTTGGTAATGGTGATGTTGGTCATGGTGATGTTGGTCTTGGTGATGTTGAACATTGTGATGTTGGTCATGGTGATGTTGGTCATGGTGATGTTGAACATTGTGATGTTGGTCATGGTGATGCTGGACATGGTGATGTTGGTAATGGTGATGTTGGTCATGGTGATTTTGGACATGGTGGTAGTAGTGATGCGATATGTCATTTGAATATGTACATCTGAGGTCCACGATATGTATTATTTTCATTTATACTAGTCACCACAGCAGTGTAAGGCTGCTCCTAACAACACGCGAGGCCAGAGTGAAATACTCACTGTCTTTCATTTGTATCAAGTATAACTTCAATCATTACCTGGAACTTCGACTTTCAGTGTTTCTCTCTCTAGACGCTGTAACTTCTTTGCCTAGCTAAAAGTTGCTGTGCATTTTTTTATGTTCTCACCTATTTGTACTCACCTGTTTGTGGTTGCAGGGGTCAACTGACAGCTCCTGGCCCCACCTCTTCGCTGGTAGCTACTAGGTCCACTCTCTCCCTGATCCATAAAATTCATCGTATCTCTTCTTAAAGCTATGTACTTACCCATGTGTGTGCGTGTATCCAGCTTTATGTGGCTGCAGGAGTAGAGTCACAGTTCTTGGCCCCGTTGCAACGAGATGTGCGTGCGTCTGTGTGAGCCTGGTTCCTGGCCCTTCCTTTCAATTCTCACTCAGAGTAGCATACACTTTTGGCCTCGTGAATATCATGCTTACTCTGTAAAGCTGTAATTTGTCGTTACCGCCAAATTACCGCCCAATAAGCCTGACCTCAATTGTAGGCAAATTACTAGAGTCAATTATAGCTGAGATTATGAGTAGCCATCTGGATAAGCATTATCTGATTAATGATACTCAGCATGGATTCACGAGAGGCCGTTCTTGTCTAACTAATTTATTAACTTTCTTCAGTAATGCTTTTGAGGCTGTTGATCACGATAAAGAATTTGATATTATTTCCTTAGATTTTAATAAGACTTTTGATAGAGTACCGCACCAGAGACTGTTAAAGAAAGTGGCAGCTCATGGCATTGGGGGAAAAGTGCTCTCGTGGATTGAGTCATGGCTCACTGACAGGAAGGAGAGAGTGTCCATAAATGGGGCGGTGGCCTCCCGGGCTGGGGGGTGTCGTTCATCTTCTTCTTTCTTCTGTACTGTTTCTTGGGGCCCTCCGGTTGGAGGGTGACTTCTTTTGTCTTGCGGTGACTCCCCAAGTTGGAAGTATCTTCTCGTTTAGCATCTTCAGCAGCATAGGAGGGCGGAGGCAGCAATTACAGGGTTCTTTCATCTCGTCCACTGTCAACCACAGAAACTGAAGCCCTCAGCGTAGGCCTCGAATTCGCAACAGGAATTGCGAAACCAAAACAAGACCTCAATTTCATAGCCAAAAACTACAGACACAATGACTCCGACTTCCGAAAAGGTTATCTTCAAGGCATCATCTCAGCAGCCATCTCAACACGCAGCTCCCCGGTCACACCTCGACGTTATATCAGTGCACTCAAAGGTTTAGCAGAAGACACGACCATCAGGGTCACCACCGCTGATAAAGGAGGTGGTGTTGTTATCATGAACACTGACGATTACAGGAACAAAATGCTCAATCTACTTAATGACCCAGATACCTACAAACCTCTCACAACTAACCAAGTGGACAACCTTACTAAAACTTTTCTTCAAAGGACTCGCCGCATTCTGAGGGGCTCAGAACAAGGGAAGAAACTTTTGCACACCATGCCCAGCAACCCCAGACCTGCCAGAATGTACGGCCTGCCAAAAACTCACAAGCCTGGTATCCCACTGAGGCCCATATCCTCGGGAATAGGCAGTGCTCCCCACCAGCTCTCAGGAATTCCCGCAAAACACCTCTCTAAACTCTTGGGCACTATCAGTCCAGCACATCTCAAACACTCGGGTGATCTTCTCAATCGCATTCGCAACATCAACATCAGGAACAAGAAACTTTCCAGCCTTGACGTGACTTCCCTATTCACCAAAGTACCTACTACACAAGCCATCGATCTCTTGCGCAGGAAAATTGATGGTTCACTTGATCTTCCCATTCCAGCCAGCGATTTCATCGACCTTCTTGAACTATGTGTTGGTTTTACGTGTTTCTCTTTCGAAAATCACCTCTTTCAGCAGACTTTTGGATTACCCATGGGTTCGCCACTCAGTGCTGTCCTGGCGAACCTATACATGGAACATCTAGAAGCCGAACGTTTCTCCACCATTATTCCTTCGTCTGTCACCTGGCTCCGTTATGTTGACGACATTCTCCTCATAACTCCTAGACGCTTCAACGTTCCAGCTCTCCAAGACAAGCTCAACCAGGTCGAGCCTTCAATCCAGTTCACACTTGAAGAAGTTGACAACACTCTTCCTTTCCTTGATGTTCTTCTCTGCAAAGCTGACCACGAATTTCGTTTTAAAGTCTATCGAAAACCCACCAACCAAAACGATCTTCTCCACTTCTACTCTCACCACGACACCAAAACTAAACGTGGTATAATTATAAGCTTCTTCCTGCATGCACTCAGAATCTGCAGCAATGAGTTTCTTGAGGAAGAATGCACTATAATTGAACAAGTATTTTCTAAACTCCATTATCCTCATCACTTCATCAGAGACTGCAGACGACGGGCATTAAACATCTTCAACACACCCAGAGAAGACACTGCCGAGAAGAGATACATAGTCCTCCCCACCAACTCCATTGCCAAACACGTTTCCAACATCTTTTCCAATACCTCATTCCAAGTATCTACCTCCACAACCACGACCATCAAGGACATTACCAGTGATAGACAGGACAAGCTTCCACCCTCTGCAGGGGTATACATAATCCCTTGTAATGACTGCAACAAATTATACGTGGGCGAAACATCAACGGACCTCCAAACATGTATTTCAGAACACCAATACGCAAGCAGGTCTGACGATACAAGGAATGCCTGTGTACAACACCGTAATTCACACAACCACTTAATAAACTACAGAAACTCAAGACTTATCGCCCCAGAAGACAACAATCAATACCGAAGAATCCTGGAATCATCGCTTATTTCTATATCCGACAACTTCAACCAGAATAGTGGCTTCTATAATATAGCTGAACCACTTGCCAAGAAACTTCTTCATCGCTATCCCGCATAAGAGCATAGGAATGGAAGAACACTGCAGAAGGTCTGCTCACAAACTTATCCAATCTCCCTTCCAAGCTACCCAAGATTTTAGACTCTATAACCCCACTCGGTACATCATCAGATGCAGCATTCTCCACCTGACCTCAGCATTCTGAACCTGACTATAAATACTCGCGTACCTTCCACCGCAGATAGATCTGTTTGTGACTAGAAAAAGCCCACTGTGTGGGCGAAACGTTGTCTTTAAATAAAGGATCACATTATACTGCATATGTGTTTATATTTCCTCAATCACCCTACTGGGAAGACTGTTCCACGCATCCACAACTCTGTTAGAGAACCAGTACTTACCTATGTCCTTTTTAAATCTAAATTTATCCAACTTAAATCCATTATTTCTGGTTCTTTCCTGGTTCGACACCCTCAGTACTTTATTAATATCTCTTTTGTTTATGCCCGTCATCCACTTATACACTTCAATGATATCTCCCCTCATTCTACGTCTCTCCAGAGAGTGGAGTTTTAAGGCTTTAAGTCTATCTTCATACGGAAGATTCCCTACACAGTTAATCATTTTAGTCATCCTTCTCTGTATGTTCTCCAATGAATCTATATCCATCCTGAAGTAAGGAGACCAAAACTGAGCGGCATAATCCAAATGAGGCCTCACTAGTGAGGTATAGAGCTGTAAAATAACTTTTGGACTTCTGTTACTAATACTTCTTGAGATAAATCCAAGTAATCTGTTAGCCTTGTTGCGCACACTTAGGCACTGCTGTCTTGGCTTTAGATTTCTGCTTACCATGACTCCCAAGTCTTTTTGACATTCTGTATGATCAAGCTCTACTTCACCTAGTTTATAGCTTCGAGGGTTATTTTCATTACCAAGGACTAGTACCTTACACTTATCCACATTGAACTTCATCTGCCATTTTTCAGACCAAGACATTAATTTGTCCAAATACTCCTGGAGTTCATTGCTATCCTCCTCAGAATGAATCATACGGCCTATCTTAGTATCATCAGCAAATTTGCTCATGTCACTCATAATCCCTTCATCAAGGTCATTAATGTAAATTATGAACAAGAGAGGGCCTAAAACTGATCCTTGTGGAACGCCACTAGTGACTAATTCCCACTCAGATTTGACCTAATTAATCGAAACTCTCTGCTTTCTATTGGTAAGCCATGCCTCTATCCATGCTAGAACATTACCTCCTATACCATGAGCTGCTACTTTTCTTAAGAGTCTCTTCTGAGGTACTCTATCGAAGGCTTTACTAAAATACAAATAAACAATATCATATTCTTTATCACTGTCAACTGCCTCAAATGTTCTATTGAAGAACGTCAGTAAATTTGTCAGGCAGGAACGACCTCTCGTGAATCCATGCTGAGATTCATTTATCAAGTTATGTTCTTCAAGGTGACTTCTAATAATGTCAGCTATAATTGATTCTAGTAACTTGCCCATTATAGATGTCAGGCTTATTGGACGGTAATTTGAAGGAGTAAACTTATCCTCTGATTTGAATATAGGAACCACATTAGCCATCTTCCACAACTCTGGCACAACACTGGTAAGGATGGACTCATTAAACACACTCGTTAATGGCTGACTAAGTTCCATCTTGCATTCCTTAAGTACCCTGGAAAATAACTCGTCGGGTCTCGGGGACTTATTTTGCTTCAGTTTGTCTATCTGTTTGATAACCATGTCCCTCGTAACAGTAATATTAGTTAATTTTAATTCGTCAGGAATTGAATAATTGTTAATTTCTGGAATCTCATTTATGTCTTCCTGTGTAAAAACTGACAAAAAATAGTCATTAAATATGGAACACATTTCCAGTCTTTATCCGTCAGCTGTCCATTCCCAATTTTCAGAGGTCCTACTTTTTCCTTCACCTTCGTCCAATGCACTTGAAAGAACCCCTTTGGATTAGCCTTTGATTCATTAGCAACACTAATTTAATAGTCACGTTTAGCCTTTGCAATCCCCTGATTTACCTCTCTTTTAAGCTGAACATATTGGTCAGTAAGGTTAACCTCTCCTCTTCTGATGCGCCTATAAATTCCCCTTTTCTCCCCTAATAGATGCTTTAGCCTGCTGTTAATCCATTTGGGATCGTTATTATTAGACCTAATTTCTCTCTGGGGTATATACTCTGAGCACGGTGTATGAAAATAAATGGTATAAAATACCGACACAATGGAAACATAAACACATATGCAGTATAATGTGATCCTTTATTGACAACGTTTCGCCCACACAGTGGGCTTTTTCAAGTCACAAACAGATCTACCTGGGGTGGAAGGTACCTTCCACCCAAGGTAGATCTGTTTGTGACTTGAAAAAGCCCACTGTTTGGGCGAAACGTTGTCAATAAAGGATCACATTAAACTGCATATGTGTTTATGTTTCGAGCACGGTGTATATTATTAAGAAAAGTCATAAATGCAGATCCCTTCATAATCATAAGTATGATCATCGTCAATAAAATCATTAGCTAGATAACCCCAATCGAGATTTGACAGGTGTTCCCTAAGTCCATTATAATCGGCAGAACGAAAATTAGGGATTTTTACCGTATTATCATTATTCTTGTATTCCCAGTTAATGCTAAAAGTGATGGATTTGTGATCACTTGCGCCAAGCTCTTCAGTGATCTCCAGATTATTTATGAGTGTTTCCTTATTTGACAAGACTAGGTCTAGCAAATTACTACCCCTGGTATGCTCTGTTACACACTGTTTCAGAAAACAGTCCTGAACTGTTTCCATAAAGTCACTGGACTCTAGATTACCGGTCAAAGAATTCCAGTCGATTTGACTGAAGTTAAAATCCCCTACTATCACTATGTTATTGTGTCTAGAAGCCCTAACAATTTCGTCCCAAAGAAGTCTCCCTCTATCGTGAACCAAGCCTGGAGGTCGGTATATTACACCTAGAATTAGTTTTTCTTGACCTTCTACAAACTCTACCCAATGACATTCTGTTACTGTTCCATCTATTTTTATACCTGTTTTTATGCAACAGTTAATATTTTCTCGAATATATAATGCAACTAGTCCTTCCCATTACATCTATCCACATGGAAGAGCTTAAACCCTTGAATATTACACTCAGCAATCAAATCCCGACTCCTAAAATCATACCAGGTTTCAGTTAATGCAATGACATCAAAGTTCCCAGCACACGCTACTAAACGTAGTTCATTAATCTTATTTCTTGCACTTCTACTGTTAGCATAAAATTCCATCATATGTTTTTTTCTTCTGCACATTTTTCCTATTCATCTTTGTTTTTACACAATTTCTGAAATTACCATTACCCAGAGTTACTCCATGACAGTTACTATTAAGATTCCTAATATCAGAGCATAAGTCAATATATCCATACTCATTAGTTATCATTTCTAAACCCATACCTCTAACTAATCCTCGTTTAAAGTCCTAACAACCCCCTCAAGTGAGCTAGCAAGAAAACCCATACTTGCCCTGGATAAGTGAACCCCATTCCTGGCATACATGTCATTTCAGCCATAGAAGTTGTCCCAGTTGTCAATGAATGGTACTGCATTATCCTTACAGTGTTTATCCAGCCAACAATTAATACCAATTGCTCTGGACAACCATTCATTACCAACACCCCTTCTTGGCAAAATGCCACATATAACAGGGCGCCCCCCTTCTTCCTAATTATGTCTATTGCTGTCCTGAACCTTTTAACTAAATCCTCACTTCTACGCTTGCCTACATCATTGCCTCTAGCACTGAGGCAGATAATAGGATTGATCCCATTACCGTTTATGATGTTGTCAAGCCGGCTAACAATATCCTCCATCCCAGCCCTAGGAAAGCAAACCCTATGTCTCCTACTCCTGTCCTTCAAACAGAACTCTCTATCCATGTACCAAACCTGGCTATCCCCAACAACAACAATATTCTTACCTTCCTTGGTGTTCGTCGTGATGTTTCGAGTAGTCGACTCACATTCGTCGGGTAGCACAGAGAATGCATTAGATGTTTCCACAGCAGTCTCTTTCTTCTTCATCCTTTCTACCTTTCCATTCGTCTTCTTGATCGTCAACTTCGTTCCATGCTGTCCAGCCACTGTCCAGTTTCCCTTCTTGACCTGAGGACTCAGAACAGGAGGACTGCTACGAATCCTCTTGTTTTCCTCAGTCAATCGCCGTATCTCCATCTTCGCTACCCTCAATTCTGCTGGTAAAGTTGCTCGACGGAGGGCATCTTGGTTCAATCCAAGGAGAGTACACTAACGTCCTCACTGAGCTAAGTACACGTCACCACTGAGCTAAGTACATGTCGCCACTCTAGCTAAGTACACGTTACCACTGGACATAAATCCAAAACATCTACACGAAAAAATTAAAGAGGTAACGAAATGACTACAATAATATGCCAAAAAAATAACGTAGTAGAACCACAAGAGAAAATTCCATGAATATTAAAATAATTTACAGAAGAACTAAGCTATTCATTGAGGATTTTTTTCACAGCAGGAAGGTAAATTTACGGGAAATGTAAGGAAAACAGGGTGTAGTGTCTGATATGTGGAAGATGGCTAATGTAATTCCTATTTATAAAACAGAGGACAAGTCGTTACCGTCAAATTACCACCCAATAAGCCTGACCTCAATTGTAGGCAAATTACTAGAGTCAATTATAGCTGAGATTATAAGAAGCCATCTCGATAAGCATAGCTTGATTAATGATACTCAGCATGGATTCACAAGAGGCCGGTCTTGTCTAACTAATTTATTAACTTTCTTCAGTAAAGCTTTCGAGGCTGTTGACCACAATAAAGAATTTGATATTATTTACTTAGATTTTAGTAAGGCTTTTGATAGAGTTCCGCACCATAGACTGTTAAAGAAAGTGGCAGCTCATGGCATTGGGGGAAAAGTGCTCTCGTGGATTGAGTCATGGCTCACTGACAGGAAGCAGAGAGTGTCCATAAATGGGGTTAAATCCGAGTGGGGATCTGTAACAAGTGGCGTTCCACAGGGATCAGTCTTGGGCCCATTGTTGTTTATAATATATATCAATGATCTTGATGAGGGAATTACTAGTGATATGAGCAAATTCGCCGATGACACAAAGATAGGTAGGATAATTGATTCAAACGTAGATGTTATGGAACTTCAGGAGGATTTAAACAAACTCTATTCTTGGTCAGAAAAGTGGCAGATGCAGTTCAATGTAGATAAATGCAAGGTTCTGAAGCTTGGGAGTGCCCATAACCCTAGTACTTATAAGTTAAATGATGTAGAACTTAGCCATACAGATTGCGAAAAGGACTTGGGGGTTATGGTGAGCAGCAACCTTAAACCAAGACAGCAATGCCTAAGCGTACGTAATAAGGCAAATAGATTACTGAGATTTATATCAAGAAGTGTAAGCAACAGAAGTCCAGAGGTCATACTGCAGCTTTATACATCATTAGTAAGGCCTCACCTAGATTATGCAGCTCAGTTCTGGTCTCCGTATTACAAAATGGACATAAATTCGTTAGAAAACATTCAGCGTAGGATGACTAAATTAATACATAGCATTAGAAATCTTCCTTATGAAGAAAGATTGAAGACTCTTAAGTTACATTCACTTGTTAGACGAAGAATAAGGGGAGACCTGATCGAAGTGTATAAGTGGAAGATAGGTATTAATAAAGGGGATATTAATAAGGTCTTGAGGATGTCTCTCCAAGAGAGAACCCGCAGTAATGGATTTAAATTAGATAAGTTTAGATTTAGAAAGGACATAGGAAAGTATTGGTTTGGAAATAGGGTAGTTGATGAGTGGAACAGTCTACCTAGTTGGGTTATTGAGGCTGGGACTTTGGGTAGTTTCAAATCTAGGTTGGATAAGTACATGAGTGGGAGGGGTTAGATTTGAGTGGGACTTTCACATCAGAGCTTATTTCTTGGGTGGCATTGAAAATTGGGTTGGGCAAATGTTTTGTTAGTGGGATGAATTGTAAAGGACCTGCCTAGTATGGGCCAGCAGGCCTCCTGCAGTGTTCCTCCTTTCTTATGTTCTATGTTCATTTTACCGATATTTACTAAAGGTGGCAGGGAAGATCATTGAATCTATGGGCCAGTGTCCTTGACATGCCTTGTAAAAATCCTGGTGAAAACGTTGAAGAGAAGTGGATACAACGCTGCCAGAGCAAAAACCTGCTAACTAGCACACAAAATCGGTTTTCGATCAGCGAAGGGACACGGGGTTATACATGGGTGAGACAAGCATGGGAGAGACACGAGGTTATACACGGGTGAGACAAGCATGGGAAGGAAACGGGGATATACACGAGTGAAAGAAATAAGGAAGGAACACGGGGCTAGGGCTGAGTAAGACACATGTACCACTGTTAGGAATCTTTGTTTCCAAAATGTTTCGCCTAGTCACAAAAGTGACTAAATATGAGACAGCAGAAGCACTGGAGAGGTAAAGATGATGTGATTAGTCCTTCAGCCTTGAAAAAATAGTTCTGAGGTGATCAGCCGCTCAGCCTGGAGAAATGTTCAGCACCATGATCATGAACAATGTGAAGCTGAAGCTTGAGCATGAAGCCCTTCATACTGCTGGAGTTGAGGCACAGAAAATGAAGATGGCGCCACAGAAGGCGGGGCCCACTAGGTAAAACTTAAGAGCCTAAGAACTGACAAACACTACAGCAAGCCTAATGGCTCATGCTAAGAATGTCCTTAAACCCAACTCTTCTCACACATTACAAGTCTGGTAGTAACCCACAAAATGCATTGTCAGGTCTTATTTTCTTGTACACCTGCGAAACATATAAAGTTTTAATAATATTGACATAATTTCAGTTTGATACAAGTATTGAGCATACGGTAATATTAATATAATTAAATCTTAAAAATATTTGGTAATGTAGTTATAGTGCACTGTCCTATTTTTGCGAGTTTAGGGAACATCAAGACTTGTAAGACATCCAGTAAACTTATTCTCTCCGATTATATTACTGTACAGATAAACTTTACACTATATTTTCCATAAATTTTTCATAATGTTAAGCGTATGCACTTAATTGTTTCATTATATTATCCTAAATATTACTGACTGCACTTTACAAACATTAACTCGTCAAATCGGAAGTCAGACAGATTACACTTGTCTGAACGAAAGACCAGACCAGATACAGTGAAGAGCAATTCCAAGGGAGCAGACGAAGTTAGTGTGGATAAATACTGGCAGGTCAACTATGCTTGAAAACTGATGGACTGTTGCTGCCACAATTGCAGTGGGTAGTCCGATTCTTCTAAAGGCAGAGCCAGGTACTGGTCAACATGGGATTCCTCGTCCGGGGTTGATTCCTGTGTTGGTTGGGTGGCACTAAGAGAGTTTAATTGGTGTAGTTGTGGTAGAGAGTTGTTTGGAAGTTTCGGGGAACTTCATATATCAAAAACTGTCTCATATTAACCGCCTCTCCAAGAACTGCTGATAAATTAAAGAGCTTTCTGGCTTCATACCTTGATAGATGCTTCTGCAATGAAATTGATAAGGTTCTTATCGCTCAGCACGGAGTCCCCTAATACATGGTAAAATTTAAGTGACCTAGTACAAGATCAGGGCAAAATTTGTGGCAGCCTCCAGTTGGATGAGAATCTCAATCAGGTCATCAAAAATCATGATCTAGTACTGTAAAAAAAAAAAAGAAAACTCTCAGTATAGTTCAGATTCGCCATGATCTCTGGGTTCACCCCCCCACAAGGAAAGTTCCTTGATGCTGGTGAGGGGCTCTTGATCTAGGGAATTGGGTCTGTTCTGCAGTTCCCTGAATTAAACCTAAATACCTTCCACACACCCCTCAGTCGCTGTATAATCTTACGGGTTTAGCGCTTCCCCCTTGATAATAATAATAATAATAATAATAATGTGGGTTCACCATGCGGAACTATTAGATCAACTTCAGCTTGAACTGTGGTGTACTGCTCGATCTTCAGTTCTTCCGCAAAAAGTTCTCTGGCAAAATTGCTGTGACTGGCGTGGTTAACCAGTCTGTTGACCATAATTAACACCCTGGTGAACTGAGGCCCAGCCTCTTTCAGACCATATTTTGCAACTAATTGCAATGTATAGGAAAAGCAAGATTGGTGTTTTTCAAAGTTTGCAAACCAAGCCTACTTTTTGTTTCATCATATTAATCAAGCTCTAATGGGTGAGTATAATGAATATCAGTAAAATTTTCATCTATTTGCATCCCTAGCAGATTAACCGAAGTTTGTAGCACATTCGAGGCATCGTCTGTGATAATTAAGTGCACGTTGCCTAGAAAACCAAAAACGAATATGCTCATGTGAGTGAGTTTCTCACAGACGGGTACATGGCTGACAAGCCATGTTTAGCTAGCTACATAATCAACTTCTAGTATCTGGACGTTGATTATGAAGTGACATATAATTGCTTGACGAGATGACAGCTGTCAGACTGACAGTCTTTACACAAATAACCCGCACATAGGAGAGAGGTCACGATATTGTGCCTTTTTGTTCTTTTTTGACCGACTTTGTTTGCCTGACTCATGAAATCGTAATAACACGATTGCAAACAAACCACGGTATGGGTAGGGTTTGAACCCTTGACAAGTGAGTTATAAAATTCCAGGCCAGTGCGCACTGACCTGGAATTTGACGACTCACTCGTCATGGGTTCAAACCCCATCAGTACCATGATTCGTTAACCTGAGTTTTACCTTTAATGAGCTGTGAGTTGCTGAAGACACATTGGGAAGGAGGGTGGCGTTTAAATATTTGTTACTAGGCATTACTGAGGTACTGAACAAAATCACGAAAATGTTGACACTCAACCATCGACAGTGACTGAAGGTTCTCAGCAGTGGCAGCAACGAGCTTGTAATAAAGTTGGTAGAATTACCGACAATATGTAAAGTAAAAGGACACAAGTGCAACTAATGTGACATTTATTGTGGCAACGTTTCGCTCTCCAGGAGCTTTATCAAGCGAAA
The DNA here is from genome assembly GCF_038502225.1 of Cherax quadricarinatus. Classification (NCBI taxonomy): domain Eukaryota; kingdom Metazoa; phylum Arthropoda; class Malacostraca; order Decapoda; family Parastacidae; genus Cherax; species Cherax quadricarinatus. The sequence continues at coordinate 30,441,483 of NC_091292.1, read as the reverse complement.
CGTTGCCACAATAAATGTCACATTAGTTGCACTTGTGTCCTTTTACTTTACAGCAACGAGCTTGTTGGATGCTTCCTTCTGACAGGGTTGTGTGGTCATTATTTGCTTTTGGTGAATAATTTGTAAGTGTAAATGTCATAGGAAATATGAATACTAACTAAACTACACTAACCCCCCATGATCGCATTGCTTTATAATTCTGCAAGTGTTGAAACTCCCGTAAAAGACTATTGTACATGTATGCTTCCAATTTCATAAAATTTCAGTTTCTGGTCTGATGTTTCCAAAAGTCAATGAAACGAGAGGAAGACATGTGAGATGAAACAAGTTACGTCAGTGGCCGTCCACTTTCAGTAAAGCGAAACTTTTATTAACAGTATTGTACAGGTTAAGAACTTTAAAATAATAATGGTAGAATTACTGACAAAATATTAGGTAAAAGGACACCTGATGCAACTGATGTGACATTTTATTGTGGAAACGTTTCGCTCTCCAGGAGCTTTGTCAAGCCGTTTCTAACATTAAAAGGACGCAGAGGGTATATTAACAGAACTGCGGTTATCCAGGATTTAACCCTGCACCACAATGCCCAGCCCTGTAAGAACAGGACAAAGTACGTTCCCCTCTATCTACTTGACCATCAATTCTCAAACACCAGGCGCTCAGTGGAACTGAGTGTTTTTCCTGGTGCGAAAACATACGTGGTCGTTAAGCCTCAGAGACAAATTTCAGTCTCATCCTGTTTGGGGTACCAGCCTTCACGAACAGTCTATATATTTATCTTGCCTAGAAGGGGAGGGGGCAATGAATGGATGTCTAGGGCAATTGGTGTAAATTGCTGGCTAGACAGGTACTGCAAGGAATTTTCAATCCTATTCATTGATAACTGGGACAAATTTTATGGCAAACGTGATATGCATGGGATGGGGTTCATCTCTCAGGGGCCAGAGTGGTTGCATTAGCTAACTCGATTGAAGGGGCCATTGCTGACTTGTATAGGACTTTCAACTGATAGATTATAGAGGTATGGGTGTGTATGGGAAACAGTCAAGCTGCAGTACAAAGGCTGAAAACAGCAGATATTACCAGGATACTTCAAGGATATGTTTCGTAGACAATATTCAAAATAAAGTTGCCTGTAAAGGCAAAGAAATTAATCAACATGCAAAAAGAGACAGTAGAGGGCAAAAAGTGACTAGCTCCTTTAATGTTTACTATACTAATAGTAGGAGTCTAAGAAATAAGATAGATGAGCAAAGATTACTTGTATGTGCAGGTAATATAGATATTATTGCTATAACGGAGACCTGGTTCAAATTGAAGGATAGAGAAATGCCTTCTGAATGCCACATATAAGGCTATAAACTATTCCATACTGATAGGGTCAACAAGGAGGGTGGTGGAGTGGCGAAGTACGTCAGAGACAATTGAAGCTGTTGTGTCAGACAAGACATAAGATCAGAAGCATCGGACACAGAATCTGTTTGGCTACAGTTTCTCGAGGGTCGTGACAAATTAATTTTGAGTGTGATTTATAGGCCTCAAACCTTGATAGGGAGTGCAGTAAGCTGCTATGGGACGAAATTCATAAGGCATCTAGATAAGAAAATGTCGTGTTAATGGGAGATTTTAACTTTAGACAAACTGATTGGAGCAATGTGACAGGAAATCTTGAGTCTAGAGGCTTTTTTGATACGGTTCAGGATTGCTTTTTAAAACAGTTTGTGACAGAACCAACTAGAGGAAGCAATCTACTTGACTTGGTTCTTGTCAACAAGGAATCACTAATTAATAATCTTGAGGTTAATGATGATCGTGAGGAAAGTGACCACAAATCACTTAGTTTCAATATATCAAGGAATTACCCAAATAAATGTAATCAAGTCCCTGTCCCAGACTTCTTTCTGCTTGGCCGAATTCATGGGACTGAGAAATTATCTGGGTGGGCTAAATTGGAACGACCTGACTATGGGCCAGGTAGGTGGTTTTGGTTGCCAGTATGACTTTTTCAGAGCTTAGTTCTAGGTGCCCAGACAATTTATGTTCTAAGTAAGAAAATTAAATCAGCCAAAAATGATCCCAAATGGATAAACAATAAATTAAAACATCTCATTGGTCAAAAGAGAGACATATATAGGCGTATCAAAAGAGGGGATAGGCAGTTATGAAATCAGTATGAATTCAGTTTAAGAGAGAAATATAAAAGGGAATAAGAAAATCTAAAAAAAGATTATGAGGCTAAAGTGGCAAGAGATTCAAAGACTAACCCAAAAGGTTTGTTTCAGGTAAGTAGAAGTAAGATTAGGGACAAGATTGGCCCACTTAAAAGCAACTCAGGTCAGATCACTGACAGTGATAAGGAAATGTGTGAAATTTTAACTTTTATTTCCTCTCAATTTTTACACAGGAAGATACTAGCGAAATTCCAGAAATAATAAATTATGTGGAACAGGATGATAATAAATTACGGACAATTAGGGTAACTAATAACATGGTCTTCAGAAAAATAAAGAAATTATAACCGAACAAATCGCCAGGTCCTGATGAACTGTTTGCAAGGATTTTAAAGGAATGTAAAGAGGACTTTAGCAAACCTTTGGCTAGTCTTTTCAACATATCACTAAAAACTGGCATAGTGCCAGTCAAGTGGAAAATGGCAAATGTAATACCTTATTACAAAGCAGGTAACAGGGCCTTAGCTTCGAACTATAGACCAATAAGCCTTACCTCCATAGTGGGAAAATATATGTAATCAATAATTGCCGAGGCAATTTGTAGCCATCTTCAAAGACATAAATTTATTAATGAATCTCAGCACGATTTTACATAGAGGTGTTCCTACCTTATGAATTTGCTAACTTTTTTTTCATTAAGGTATTTGAGATGATAGATCATATTAATGAATACGATATTGTTTATATGGATTTCTGTAAGGCTTTTGATAGAGTTCCACATCAGAGGCTATTGAGGAAAATTAAGGCACACGGAATAGGAGAAATTTTTTCCTGGTAGAGGCATGGTTGACAGATAGGCAGCAGAGAGTTTGCATTAATGGGAGAAATTACAGTGGAGGCGCGTCATGAGTGGTGTTCCACAGGGGTCAGTGCTGGGCCGCCTGTTGTTTACAATTTATATTAACGACATTGATGAGGGAATAAATAGCGACATAAGCAAGTTTGCTGATGACACCAAAATAGGTCACCTAATTCATTTTAATGAGGACATTAGAGCACTCTGGGAAGAATTACATAGGTTTATGCAGTTGTCGGAGAAGTGGCATATGCAGTTTAATATAGACAAATGCAAAGTTCTAAACACTGGACAAGAAAATAACCATGCCACATATAAACTAAATAATGTGGATCTTAATATTACTGATTGTGAAAAGGATTTGGGAGTTCTAGTTAGCAGTAATCTGAAACCAAGACAACGGTGCATAAGTGTTCGCAATAAAGGTAACAGAATCCTTGGCTTCATATCAAGAAGTATAAATAATAGAAGTCCTCAGGTTGTTCTTCAACTCTACATATCTTTGGTTAGGCCTCATTTAGATTATGCTGCACAGTTCTGGTCACCGTATTACAGAATGGAAATTAATGCACTAGAAAACGTACAAAGGAGGATGACAAAGTTGATCCCATGTATCAGAGATCTTCCTTATGAGGATAAACTCATTCTCCAGAAAGGCGTAGAATTAGGAGGGAATATAACTGAGGTGTATAAATGGAAAACCAGGAATAAATAAAGGGAATGTAAATAGTGTGCTAAAAATATCTAGCCAAGACAGGACTCGCAGCAATGGTTTTAAGTTGGAAAAAATCAGATTCAGGAAGGATATAGGAAAGCACTGGTTTGGTAATAGAGTTGTTGATGAGTGGAACAAACTCCCGAGTACCGTCATAGAAACTAAGACCTTGTGTACTTTTAAAAACAGGCTGGATAAAATACATCAGTGGGTGTGGGTGGGTGTGAGTTGAACCTGACTAGCTTGTGTTAATAAGTCTGATGCTGTGCTCCTTCCTTAAGTGGATGTGGTCTGACCTGACTAGGTGGATTTAAGCCGGGAGGTGACTTGGACCTGCCTCGCACTGGCCAGTAGGCCCATGTTCCGTGATCACTACGAGTTCATCCTTCAAGACAGTTTTAACAAATAACATATTATTTATAATGGATTACATACTAAAATTAAAGACCACCAGATTTTTTGATAGACAAAGTAATTATAGTATTATTTTTTAACTATATTTGAAGCAAATACAAACACCACGTACAAATTAAATACAAACACATATCTTTATTTTTTTTCCAAACACAAATAAAATATAAATACTTATTTCTATGCGTTAATATTTACATATTCAACTACGTATTTGGCCCCATCCCTGCTCCTAACAGTCAGGCAACACCCATGTACCCATTTATTGCTAGGTGAATATACAACATGGATTCGAATCCTGTCCGTTCTGCGAGATGCCAAAAACTCGCTCTTGCAGTTCGACCCGCCCTAGGCTGAACTGGGGTTCCCTCAGTTGAGTAGAAAGAGCTGTCAGTGAAGGAGCCGGGTCAATCCTAGACTGGTCGAGGTGTGTACGCAAGTCTCCTGACATATGTTGCTCATTCTCACATATAAATAAACAGGTACCTGAGTTTCAGTTAACTGTTGTGGGTCACATCCTTGGAGGTAGAACTGTGACACCTGCAAACTCAACTAGGCATTTTGATCTGTAATTGAATACAAATACACTCAGGTACAAAATGAAATGTTTTACACGAAACTAGATTGAAAACATTCTTCTCCCTTCGCAGCACCTGCAATATTACACCAGAGACATTGTAACTCAGAAGAAAGTGACAGTAACATACCTTAGGACGTGAAGCCTTGGTAAAGAGGAGGCCACGACTCAGGAATTTTTACTAGGTCATAAATTTAGAGGAAGAAGAAGAAAGAGAGAGGTGTCGGGTAATTCAAAGGCACTTTTAACAGACAACCCTTTATAAGACAATGTTTCGCTGAAAAGTAATTGTTTTTTCAAATCATGGCTCTGCTGTGTCTTTATTTGTTTACATTTTGTACTCCAGCCAAGAGAAATCTCCATTTTCTCCCTACCCCGAGTCGGCTCCTTCCTCTTCAATATTACCTATTACACCCTCACTCATCTCTCCCTTTCACACCATCCTTCATCGACCCTGCTGCAACGAAACCCTAGAAGCTGCCGTAGCTATTGAGCCCATAGTGGAATGTTTGACGATATTCTCATCTCCCAGCTTAAGTCTCCCAGCTCAGGCTGACAGGTTTCATCACTGAATGAATGAAAAACAGTCGGTGTGATGTAATATAATACGGAGATAGAGCCAGTGTGTTATCCTCTCATTGTAACTATCATATATTTATAATGTAGTAGTAACACACTTTTTGCATTCACACACTGTAACTATTATATATAACTGAGTAGTCTCACACTGCAGATATTTCCACACTGCAGCAGGTGTTCCGACGATGTAACTTTAATGTCGAATAGGTTAGCACTGCAGGTATTCCCAAAATGTAATTATAATCTAGAATATTATAGCAGCACATTACGGGTATTCCCAGTTTTTATAATCAAATAGGGTAGCAACGTACTTGTAGTGTTCTTATAATGTAACAAGCATGTAGAAGAGGGCAGAAGCACATTACAGTGTTCCCATTATATTGCTATCACATGGAATAGGGTGGCAGCACAGTTCTAATATTCATGATGTTGGTAAATAAAACACATGAAATCATTGAGAGGTTATGCTGCTAGTACTTGTTGTATGGTCATTACATGACAAGAGGGTTGACGGAGGGTCAGCTCAAGCAAGGGTTTCAGCTGAACTTCCGACAACCCTCTTTGAGTCACATTTTTAGATTGTTGCAAAAGTTAGTTGAGTAGGACACAAAGGTCTAATAGTGGGCAAAACTTCAGTGGAACCAGAACTCAATTCTCAGCCTGGGCGAAACGTTTCAGCAAGTCTCTCTATTCTAGCTGGCCCTATTCACCTAGTAGTAATAGGTTCCTAGGAGTTAGTTGACAGTCAAGGCTCGCATACTGGAAAGTGATAATATACTTTAGATAGGTCTGGGGATTGAAACAAGCTGAGGTACATAAATTCAACTGCTTTCATAAAAAGATAGATGCTGAGGTGGATTGTAAGTAGACTTAGCAGTGAGATCAAGCTTCACGCAGCAGTCAAATGGAAACATTAACATATTACTGAATCTCCTATGAACCTTCCTCCGGTGCTGTTACCATTTTTGATGGTGAGTTTAGAGACCTTTTTATCGATTAGATGATAATGTTGGTTCTGTTTGTTGGGTATTCCTTGAGTCTTTAGAGCACATTCTCCTGTACCCCATCCTTGTATTCTTACATGTAGATTAATCCTCTGTCTAGTACTTGTCAAATGAATGCCTGTCATTAAGAAGAAATACAGTTTACCCATCCTTTTTTTTTTGTTTTTTTGCTTGATCTCTACTATTCTGTCAGAGAATCCCATTAGGAATGAGCTGGTTATCTCAAGCAAAGTTCATCCTCTCCAAGTGTTCAACCAACCCCCCTCCTGATTTCCTTCTTATCCTACTGTTGTTACTATCAGCTTCTCTGCTTATCTACCTTTTCTCTATCGTCCATCTTCGTAGTTTTTCTTCACTCTTTTGCTCCTTGTTTTAGTGTCTGGTACAGGTAGTTCTTTTTATAACAGACGGTTTTCTGTATTTTTCACTTTCATTCTCTCTTATTGGTAAACATCTTTCTTCGTCCTTCCATTATATTATATACAGTCTCCATTACATCATGGATTTTTAAGTATCTTTTTCTCATTTCCATTGCCATGTGTTTATAAAAACTCATGTCAAGTCTCACCTGTTGTTGGATTTACTTCCGGGTCACCGGCACGATACTGGTTTATATGGATATATTGAACAGACTAGCCAGTGGCTGTATTCTTTAAAAATCCTTGAAAACAATTCGTTGAGACCTTGAGACTTTATTTTTGTAAATTTATTTGTTTGAGAACTAACTGTACTATCTGTGATCTTACGTAATTTATCCTTATTCTCTTGCCATCCCTCTCCAGGTATACTCTAGGTCTACTCCAGATATACACCAGGTATACTCTCACTTCATTCTCTTTTTCCACTTCTACCAGCCTCGTTCCCTTTCCTTTATATTTTCCCACTTTCATCAAGAACTTTAAATTTAGCGCAGTTTGATCACTGATATAAGTGGTGTTCAGTAAAGGTTCTCTCCCATCCGATTCACTTGAGGCGAAGACCTGACTCCTGCAGGTTACCACTGCAGTTTTCATCAGTCTCACTCTCGGTGTTTACGGTCCGTTGTTTGGATCCCAGTTTATCTCCCGGTCCTTCTTGCTTTCTGTACTACTTTATCTAGAACGAGCATTATAGTCTTGTTGATGTCCTCGTACGCCTACCCTGGCTAGTTTCTTGTTCGGGGAATGGGAAAGAGGGATTTGTAGATCATCATTACTATTCCTTCAGACATCCCAGGATGGTGTTGCTATTGTAGCTATGGAAATCACGCTCGTTCTTGTTTTCCATATAAAAATTTAAAAATTATCTTTTCGTATTTTTCTTCGTTTATTCTTTTTGGAAAATTTTCCTTGTAATTCCCCGGGATTTTGTCTCTGATATTTGATGTGTACTTGTTCCTCTGTTACTGTGTGTGTGTGTGTGTGTGTGTGTGTATGTGTGTGTACTCACCTATTTGTGGTTGCAGGGGTCGAGTCATAGCTCCTGGCCCCGCCTCTTCACTGACTGCTACTAGGTCCTCTCTCTCCCTGCTCCATGAGCTTTATCATACCTCGCCTTAAAACTATGTATGGTTCCCGCCTCCACTACTTCACTTTCTAGGCTATTCCACGGCTTGACTACTCTATGACTGAAGAAATACTTCCTAACATCCCTTTGATTCATCTGAGTCTTCAACTTCCAATTGTGACCTCTTGTGTCTGTGTCCCATCTCTGGAACATCCCGTCTTTGTCCACCTCGTCTATTCCGCGCAGTATTTTATATGTCGTTATCATGTCTCCCCTGACACTCCTGGCCTCCAGTGTCGTCAGGCCGATTTCCCTCAACCTTTCTTCGCAGGACAATCCCCGTAGCTCTGGGACTAGTCTTGTTGCAAACCTTTGCACTTTCTCTAATTTCTTGACGTGCTTGACTAGGTGTGGATTCCAAACTGGTGCTGCATACTCCAGTATGGGCCTGACGTAAATGGTATACAGAGTCTTGAACGAATCCTTACTGAGGTATCGGAACGCTATCCGTAGGTTTGCCAGGCGCCCGTATGCTGCAGCAGTTATCTGATTGATGTGCGCCTCGGGAGATATGCTCGGTGTTATACTCACCCCCCAGATCTTTTTCTTTGAGTGAGGTTTGCAGACTTTGGCCATCTAAACTATATTGTGCCTGCTGTCTTCTTTGCCCTTCCCCAATCTTCATGACTTTGCATTTGGCAGGGTTAAACTCAAGGAGCCAGTTGCTGGACCAGGCTTGTAGCCTGTCCAGGTCTCTTTGTAGTCCTGCCTGATCCTCATCCGATTTGATTCTTCTAATTAACTTCACATCGTCCGCAAACAAGGACACTTCTGAGTCTATCCCTTCCGTTATGTCATTCACATATACCAAGAACAGCACAGGTCCTAGGACTGACCCCTGTGGAACCCCGCTTGTCACAGGCGCCCACTCTGACACCTCGTCACGTACCATGACTCGTTGTTCCTTCCCTGTCAGGTATTCTCTGATCCGTTGCAGTGCCTTTCCTGTTATGTGTGCCTGATCCTCTAGCTTTTGCAGTAACCTCTTGTGAGGAACTGTGTCGAAGGCCTTCTTGCAGTCCAAAAAAATGCAGTCGATCCACCCCCCTCTCTCTTGTCTTACTTCTGTCACCTTGTCATAAAACTCTAGTAGGTTTGTGACACAGGATTTTCCCTCCCTGAAACCATGCTGGTTGTCAATTATACACTTGTTTCTTTCCAGGTGCTCCACCACTCTCCTCCTGATGATCTTCTCCATGACCTTGCATACTATACACGTTAGTGATACAGGTCTGTAGTTTAGTGCCTCATGTCTGTCTCCCTTTTTAAAAATTGGGACTACATTTGCCATCTTCCATACCTCGGGGAGTTGCCCAGTTTCAAATGATGAGTTGAAGATCTTTGTTAATGGTACACACAATATCTCTGCTCCCTCTTTACGGACCCACGGAGAGATGTTGTCTGGTCCCACCGCCTTTGAGGTGTCAAGTTCGCATAGCAGCTTCTTCACTTCCTCCTTGGGTATATGTACCTCATCCAGCACTTGCTGGTGCACCCCCCTGCTCTGATTTCCTGGAGTCCTACTGGTTTCCACTGTAAATACTTCTTTAAATCTTGTGTTGAGCTCCTGACATACCTCCCGGTCGTTTCTTGTGAATTCCCCATCACCCTTCCTCAGTCTGATTACCTGGTCCTTGACTGTTGTTTCCTCCTGATGTGGCTGTACAACAGCTTCGGGTCAGTCTTGACTTTCGATGCTATGTCATTTTCGTAATGCCGCTGAGCCTCCCTTCTTATCTGTGCATATTCGTTTCTGGCTCTTTGGCTAATCTCTTTATTTTCCTGAGTTCTCTGTCTTCTGTACCTTTTCCATTCTCTAGTACACCTAGTTTTTGCCTCCCTACACCTTTGGGTGAACCAAGGACTCGTTCTGTTCTTCCCATTATTTCTGTTTCCCTTGGGAACAAACCTCTCCTCTGTCTCCTTGCATTTTGTTGCCACATAGTCCATCATTTCTTGTACTGGTTTTCCTGTCAGTTCCCTCTCCCACTGAATGTCTTGAAAGAAGTTCCTCATGCCTGAGTAGTTCCCCCTTTTGTAGTTTGGTTTTTCCCACCCTATTCCTGCTGCTCTCTCCACTTGGAGCTCAACTATGTAGTCGAAGCACAGAACCACATGATCACTAGCTCCCAGGGGCCTTTCATACACGATATCCTCGATGTCAGAACTACTCAAGGTGAATACAAGGTCCAGTCTTGCTGGTTCATCCTCTCTTCTCTCTCTGGTAGTGTTTCTAACATGTTGATGCATGAGGTTTCCCAGTACCACATCCATCATCTTGGCTCTCCATGTTTCGGGACCCCCATGGGGCTCCAGGTTTTCCCAGTCAATCTCCTTGTGATTGAAATCACCCATAACTAGTAACTTTGCTCCCCCCAGGTGTGCTCTCCTGGCCATCTCGGCTAGTGTGTCGACCATTGCTCTGTTGCTCTCGTCGTATTCTTCTCTTGGCCTCCTGCAGTTCTGTGGTGGGTTGTACATTACTGCAATTATCACCTTATGTCCCTCAGACTGGATTGTTCCTACTAAGTAGTCCCTTTCGCCCATGCCAACCATTCCTTCCATTTTCTCAAAACCCCACTGGTTTTTAATGAGCAGTGCAACTCCTCCTCCCCCTCTCCTCCCTCTGTCTTTCCTGAGGATTTGATATCCGGATGGAAAGATTGAATCTGTTATTATTCTGGTGAGTTTTGTTTCTGTGAGTGCTATTATGTCTGGGGATGTCTCTTTTATTCTTTCGTGCCACTCCTCATACTTGTTTGTTATTCCATCTGCATTTGTATACCACACCTTCAACTTCTTTTCTAAGACTGTGGTCTGGGAGGTATATTGGGGTTGTGGAAATGGGAGACCTGGTAAGGAACTATGGGTTGTTGCTGTGGGGGTGGAGTTTGTAATGTAGTGGGTGGGGGCATTGGATGTGGCATGGGTGTTTTGATTTAGAGGGTTTGGTTGCACTGGGGTTGACCTGGTTGGGAGGCTTCTATAGGAAGTTGTGAGGGAGGCTGTATTTGATCTTCCTGTGTCTGAGATCTCCTGTCTGTCTTCTCTATCCCCTCTCTTTCCTCCTTTCGCCTTTGTACCATCTCTCTCAGTTTCTTCCTTTCTTCTTGTGTTCTGTCACAGTCGAGATACACCTTCCTGTATGCCGTCATGTCCCTTAATCGTGCTTTCTCCTGCAGGATCCTGGTCCGAGTCGCTTCTGCCTTGAAGGTCACTCTCACTGGCTGGGTTCTTTTTTTTACAAACCCCCCTATTCTCCGAAAATTTTCCAGCTGGGTCATATCGTCTTCTCCTATAGCTTTCATGATGCTTTCAATTGCTTTTTTTTCCCCTTGTTTTCTTGCTTCATATGTTTCCCCTTCGACTTCCTGGAGCCCATACACAAAGACTGACCTCACCCTTTCATTCTCCCACTGCATATCCCTGTGTATCCCCTTATTTAATTTGGTTTCCTCCACTGCAGCTTTCCTTTCATCAGTTTCACTGGCTAATGTACTTGGGCTCAGTGGCCTGTCATTTTCCCTTCTCGGCTTTCCTTGGGCTCTGTTGTTGTCTGTTAGAGCCTCCACATAAAGCTTAGCTCTTTCATTTGCTACAGTCTCCTCTGATAGAGCATCTCCATGCAGTTGTGCCCCTTCTTTCCCTACAGTCCCCTTATTTGTGGCTGAGGTAGCAGTCTCTGTTGTCAATCCCAAAATGTTCTTTAGTTCTTTAGGCTGTTTCAGATTTTTCAATTCCTCTTCTAAACTCTGTATCCTAGCTTCTGCTGCTTTGACATGCACCTCCCACTTCCTGCTTTCCATATCTATCCTCTCTTCCATTCTCATGCTAAATTCCTCTAGTTTCTTTTCCCATTCATGATCCCTTTTTATGAGCTCTGCTGCCCAATCTTCCTTTGCATTTTCCTCCTCCTGTCCCTTGGTTTTTCTTGTTGCTCTCTGGCAACCCATTTTTGTTTTATCCTGATTGCCTCAGAGTGGGAAACCTATGTAGTTCTGTATGTTATGTTAGTAGTGTGCATGTCAGAGTGTGGGGGGGAAGTAGTGGAGGAACTGTGGCTATGTGGGAGCTGAGTGGGGAGGGGTGAGGAGGGTAATCGAGGGAGGGGAGGGATCAGGGGAAGTAGCGAGATGTCGGTGGTGAGGGGGGGAGTGTATGTGTGTCTGGATATGTGTGTGTGTGTGTGTGTGTGTGTGTGTGTGTGTGTGTGTGTGTGTGTGTGTGTGTGTTGTGTGTGTGTGTGTGTGTGTGTGTGTGTGTGTGTGTGTGTGTGTGTGTGTGTGTGTGTGTGTGTGTGTGTGTGTAATTTTGTGTGTAGTTGTGTGTGGAATTATGTGTGGGTTTATTATGTACTGAAAGGTAAGTGGCTTGTGCGTTTAAGGTAAGTCTCAGTGGTCCTTGGCTGCCCACACCTTCTTGTGACCTGACCCCCAACCTCCTGGGACTTACCGGCACTTACTTACAGTGTGTGTGTGTGTGTGTGTGTGTGTGTGTGTGTGTGTGTGTGTGTGTGTGTGTGTGTGTGTGTGTGTGTGTGTGTGTGTGTGTGTGTGTGTGTGTTTGTGTATGTGTGTATATATGTGTGTGTGTGTGTGTGTGTGTGTGTGTGTGTGTGTGTGTGTGTGTGTGTGTGTGTGTGTGTGTGTGTGTGTGTGTGTGTGTGTGTGTGTAATTATGTGTCGAATTATGTGTGGGTTTATTATGTGTCTGAAAAGTAGGTGGCTTGTGCTTGGAGTGTAATGTAGATTCTCAGTTGTCACTTGTGTCCACAAGCTCTTGTGACCTGACTCCCACCCTTACAGTGTTGCCTATGCTCGACCTGCTTATAGTGAGTTAATCGCCTTGTTCAATGGATTACCATTTGCTAAACCTTATTGAATACTTGAGTGCCTATTCTTTATCGTGCTATGAGAGTTAGACCATTCACATTCAGCTTGGCGGTTAATTGGAACCTGAACCCCACACCCAAACAACCACTCATAGGTGATACAGTACTTGTAGTGCAGCTGTAGCACTGTAGATTGTCCAGGTCGATGTGACGTCCTGGCGTAGATCCAGCTCGATGTACGTCCTGGCGTAGATCCACCTCAATTTCTTCTCTTATTAATGTACCCTATTCACTGTATTTCTTTCACTGGTCACACGATTGTTTCACTTTATTATCTTTCTTGGGTGACACTTGGCAATGCCGCCTTACACACTAGCCTGCCCACTCTGCCCACAACGTTTTTATTTTCCAGATCACTTACAAAATTGTGGCTCTCCCCACACTTATGTGGCTCAGGCAATTAAAAAAACGCTTCTAGGATTGTTCACTATCCTGACACACTTAGCAACCCTTGCAGAACACTTAGGTAGCCCTCAAAAACACTTAAATTCCCGGAGCACCGACGGCGTGACTAGCACGCTCGCTGTCCCTAATGTGTGTGTGTGTGTGTGTGTGTGTGTGTGTGTGTGTGTGTGTGTGTGTGTGTGTGTGTGTGTGTGTGTGTGTGTGTGTGTGTTTGTGTGTGTGTGTGTGTGTGTTTACTCTCTTCGTAATTACAAAAGTTAGAATTTCAGCACTTGGGTTTGCCTTTTAAGAGCATAAGACCGTTTTCCCAGGTACTCTGCGTTGTATCTTGCTTTTATATTTCTTCTTCGATAAGATTTTGCCCACCATTAGACCGAAAAGAAAATATTCCCTAACCTCACTGTAGCTCATTTGTGTGTTAACTTCTAGTTGTGTTCCACTGTCTCTGAGTTCAAGTCGTCTGTGCATCATGTAGGTACATCATGTTTTACCTGGTTCTTCTTTCTAATGTCATCACTACATTCAACCTGTCCCTCAAATGTCATCACTACATTCAACCTGTCCCTCTAGTGTCATCACTACATTCAACCTGTCCCTCTAGTGTCATCACTACTTTCAACCTGTCCCTCTAATGTCATTACTACTTTCAACCTGTCCCCCTAATGTCATTACTACTTTCAACCTGTCCCTGTAATGTCATTACTACTTTCAACCTGTCCCTCTAATGTCATTACTACTTTCAACCTGTCCCTCTAATGTCATTACTACTTTCAATCTGTCCCTCTAATGTCATTACTACTTTCAACCTGTCCCTCTAATGTCATTACTACTTTCAACTTGTCCCTCTAATGTCATTACTACTTTCAACCTGTCCCTCTAATGTCATCACTACTTTCAACCTGTCCCTCTAATGTCATTACTACTTTCAACCTGTCCCTCTAATGTCATCAATACTTTCAACCTGTCCCTCTAATGTCATCACTACTTTCAATCTGTCCCTCTAATGTCATTACTACTTTCAACCTGTCCCTCTAATGTCATTACTACTTTCAACCTGTCCCTCTAATGTCATTACTACTTTCAACCTGTCCCTCTAATGTCATTACTACTTTCAACCTGTCCCTCTAATGTCATCACTACTTTCAACCTGTCCCTCTAATGTCATTACTACTTTCAACCTGTCCCTCTATTGTCATTACTACTTTCAACCTGTCCCTCTAATGTCATCACTACTTTCAACCTGTCCCTCTAATGTCATCACTACTTTCAACCTGTCCCTCTAATGTCATCACTACTTTCAACCTGTCCCTCTAATGTCATCACTACTTTCAACCTGTCCCTCTAATGTCATCACTACTTTCAACCTGTCCCTCTAATGTCATCACTACTTTCAACCTGTCCCTCTAATGTCATCACTACTTTCAACCTGTCCCTCTAATGTCATCACTACTTTCAACCTGACCCTCTAATGTCATCACTACTTTCAACCTGTCCCTCTAATGTCATCACTACTTTCAACCTGTCCCTCTAATGTCATCACTACTTTCAACCTGTCCCTCTAATATCATCACTACTTTCAACCTGTCCCTCTATTGTCATTACTACTTTCAACCTGTCCCTCTAATGTCATCACTACTTTCAACCTGTCCCTCTAATGTCATCACTACTTTCAACCTGTCCCTCTAATGTCATCACTACTTTCAACCTGTCCCTCTAATGTCATCACTACTTTCAACCTGTCCCTCTAATGTCATCACTACTTTCAACCTGTTCCTCAAGTGTCATCGTTGTTCTTATAAGAAATTGATCGACTCTCGCTATTAGGATAGGTTATCTTTAATAAACTAGATTTAAAATCAATTATAGCAGATAATAGCACCAACAAGTGCAATAATGCAAAGTGATAGACAATATTTTGAAAACGGGGAACCTCTGAGTGGAATTCACGTGTGGCCAAACTTTAACGAGTCGGGATTTAATTTTTATCGAAGAGCGAGAGAGAGAGAGAGAGAGAGAGAGAGAGAGAGAGAGAGAGAGAGAGAGAGAGAGAGAGAGAGAGAGAGAGAGAGGGAGGGAGGGAATGAGGGAATATAGAATAAGATGAAGATAAATTTTGCATTAATTTTTAGCCTCGTAACATATTTTTGTCATACTATTTATGGTATGATTAACTCTTTACTGCTCTACGATGCTCTATATCATGATCGACGCTTTGACCACCCTGCAGTGGACTCAAGTACAAACATGGGTACATATTACAAGTGCAAGTATTAGAGGGGTTAAGCAGTTATATTGTGGATTGTACGAACTTGGAATAACGTAGAGGAAGTAACAAGGGAAGGATAACTTTTATGGTAACTCATGAGATTATTATCTACTGACTCATGAGATTATTATCTACTGACTCATGAGATTATTATCTACTGACTCATGAGATTATTATCTACTGACTCATGAGATTATTATCTACTGACTCATGAGATTATTATCTACTGACTCATAAGATTATTATCTACTGTCATTACTGATAGTAATTACTCTATATTAACTATTATTTGTGGTCCTCATGGTTATTAACAATAGGTAACACTTCCTTCAATTCCCATTCCATTCCCTTCTTGATATTCTTGTAATTATTGTATCTGGCGAGTCATCCCTCAACTCTCTTGCCAGTTATTTGAGCAACTGTTTACTAAGATGTTCATACCCTAAGCAAGTGCATACCGTATACCTCTTCCTGACATACGGAGAATCGAGCCTCCATCACTCCCTGTGCTGAATGACCCTTACGGGTTTATTACTTTACATATATTAAGAAAATAACTGCTGCTGTCCAGTGGTAAGAGAAGTGACTTTCATAACTGACGTCCTGAGATTGAATCCTCGAACTAAAAAACAAAAAGAAATATTAGCGCTGCATGACCCTTATGGGTTTAGCGTTTGGTTATGATTATAATAATAATGACTCCCGAAATCGTAATGACACGATTGCAAACAAACCATACCACGGGCGGGATTTGAACCCGCGGTCAGAGAGTCTCAAAACTCCAGACCGTCGCGTTAGCCACTGGGCCAGCTAGCTTCAACAATAATAACTGCAGGTATTTATCCTTCACTTAATACATTCACCCCGAAATGGTAATGCTGAGTGGAAAAGAAAATTACTATGGCTAAGGTAATCCGTGATGGACGATGCAGTAATGTCTCAAGGCTGTGCTACCCTTCAGGATGCACCTAGGATGATTCCTCACTTACTGTTGGAGGAACCAGGAGCCTAGCGGATCGAGGAGGGATGAAGCACATACCCTTGCCTCACGTACTCAGGAGCTAGGTACCCGGGAGGATAATGCAGGGAGGAGTGGTGCTGATAGTGACCCTCCTCCATCTCCCAATCGTTGGAACAGTATGATATGTGTGGAGGAGGGGAGGGAGAGTGGGGAGGGGAAGGAGACTGAGGAGAATGTTGCTGAGTGGTGTTGAGCAGCTCGCTTAACTTCAACAAGAAGATGGTCTCCAGGAGACTCAGTCCAACGAAAGTGATAACCACCGTGATGATGTGCCGGGGAGTGATCTGCTCTTCTTGCGAGGTGGTGAAGTTCCTGCTGCCTATGGTGTTTACACGCACTGACGGCCAAGACTTTCCTGAAGTGTGCACCTTACCAGGAGCATTCTCCGACTGTAGGGGAAGTGGGACAATTCCAGAAGGTGCTTCCACCTTGTCAGTGTACTCTTCCGAGAACAGTGGGCGTGAGGACTCTCTAGAACGATCTGCCGTGCCAGAGGAGTCTTCCGAGGACAGAGAACGTGAGGTACCTTTAGGAGGAAGCTGAGTACTGTTTGAAGATGATGGAGGAGCTTGCTTGTTGGTTCTGTTGTCCCTTGAGGGGGTGAGGTAGCCTGAGTAAGGCTGAGGGAACTGGTTGTCCAGAGGACGACGACCTTCCGCTGGTGACGGAAGTAGGTCTTCATGACCTGTCACCAGAGGCTGGTGACCTATCGTCACCCGAGGTTGGTGGCCTGCCACTAGGTCCTGGTGACCAGTCACCCCGGCGGGGACCTCAGTTCCTGCTCCATTAAGTACTAAAAACGACACCAATAATGTTAAATAGAATACCATTGCGATAAATATTGTATTACTATTATTATTATTATTATTACTATTATAATTATTTTTATAATCAGAGGTAAGCTGAGTCAAGATGCTCCTGTACACTGTTTGTTATTTATTTCATTAAACACTAAACCCGTGTGAATCACTCAGCCCAATGAGTGGTAGGGGTTGATCCTCCGTCCCATAATCCAGGACTGGTACCTGACCGGCCAGGCTGTTGGTGAAGTAACAACTTGTCTGAACAAAGGTGTCACGAGTGTTTGAACCCGAGTGGGATTGATAGGCGTGGGCTCGAACCTCCACGATTCCCTTGCTTTCACAAGTTTTTTAGTTCATGGTTGCAAGAGTAACGTCTTTCGCTTCTTGGACAGAGGATCGAGCCTCCACGTGAGATTACCACCTTACAATAGTAATAATAATAGTAATATTATAATAGTAATTATTATTAATAATAATTCATTATAATAATTAATAATAAAAAATAAAAATTCATAATAATAATAATAATAATAATAATAATAATAATAATAATAATAATAATAATAATAATTAATAATAATAATTAATAATAATAATTAACAATAACAATTAATAATAATAATAATTAATAATAACAGTTATTAATAATAAATTACCTTCACTTATACAAATATATAATACACCATTCATTGATACAAATGGCCCACACAGGTTTAGGGTTTATTGAATAACCTTGCACTTCCACTGATGAGAGAGAACATTAAAAGTTTACATATAAGGTTCAAAATCATGCCAAGTACAATACACAAGTGACCTTTTCAGCTTCACTCAGCAAGGCTGAGTGACCTTAACTCTTCCATGGGAGCTACGTGATGTTCAAGGGACGGAGATGCCTTGATGCTAGTGAAGGGCTCTTGAAGCAAGGAAATGGAACTAAACACCCTTTCCTCGAATCAAACCAACATTACCTTCCATACTATAATAACGGAGAAACGCTAAAGTCGTAGGAGTCAGACCGGTCGAGGACGGATCGGAACGTTTCTCTACTACGGGCGGGTGTTCGGCGAACGTCGTGGGAATAGGAGGAAATTAGTTTTGATCCGAGGAAGGGAAGCTCCAATTCTTTGGATCAAGAAATACAATATATAATTCATGTTAAACGATAAACCTATGTGGGTCATTCAGGACAGGACGTGCTGGAAGCTTGATACTCCGTCTGCAGAGCGCCAGACAGAC
Organism: Cherax quadricarinatus; assembly: GCF_038502225.1. Taxonomy (NCBI): domain Eukaryota; kingdom Metazoa; phylum Arthropoda; class Malacostraca; order Decapoda; family Parastacidae; genus Cherax; species Cherax quadricarinatus. The sequence continues at coordinate 30,423,000 of NC_091292.1, read as the reverse complement.
GCACTTTCTACTTGTAATCACCTATGTGCATTTCATGGATCAACAGCTCTTCAGCATCAAGACATTCCTCCCCTCCCCTTCCTTGAAGGACATAAAGTGTTGAATCATTGAAGCTTCTCCCTGGAAGCTTCAGATCATCTAGTGTTCATTGCCTTGTCTGTTGCACCATTAACTGTAAAAGAAGTTTTACTGGCTGCATCTTCCCTGGAGTACATAATAGGAGAGATGTGCGTCTGTGTTTATGTACCGACAGATGTCTGTATCTCGGCATATTTGCACTGAGGGATGTGTGAGTATTTCAGTGTATACACATAGAGAGGTGTACATCTTTGTGTATTCATCCAGAGATGTGTATTTGTCAGTGTATAAGTAACGAGAGGTGTACATTTCTGTGTATACATCGAGAGATGTGTATCTCAGTATATATACATTTATCAAATGGTGTATATATCTGCGTATACATCGAGAGATGTGTATTTGACAGTGTATAAGTAACGACTGGAGTGTATCTCTCAGGGTACATGGGAGCTAACTTTAATCCTATTGTAGAGATTACAGTATACTTGACTATAAAAGCTACATACAGCCTTAATGGCCTTCATAAAACATGCAGGCTTTATTCCCCTAAAAACAACCAAAATAAGACTGTATTCTCTCTCTCTCTCTCTCTCTCTCTCTCTCTCTCTCTCTTTCACACACTTATTCTCTGAGATATATTTCATATTACTCTCAGTAAGGCGGTCTCCATGTGTCTCTCAGGGAGGCAGGTTGAATATCTCTCTCGGTGAGGAAGGTTTAATATCTCTCCCGTTCAATGAAGAGGGTCCAGCTCTCTCTCTCTCTCTCTCTCTCTCTCTCTCTCTCTCTCTCTCTCTCTCTTTCTCCCTGTAATAAGAGCAGAAATAATACGTTTTCAGAACTCTTCGATATAGGCAGTAAATGAAAGTCTCTCTGTCTTACACTCATCGGTGTTTCCAGCTTCCAGCTGTTATCTGTGTACTTGAGACTCGCCTCTCAAACTGACTCTCCCTGTCCAAACTGTCAGTTCCTCTCAGCATTTTGTACGTTGCCATCACCCCTATCGCCCCTTTTCCTGCTGTCGTCTAGTGTCGTCAGGTTTAGCTCCTCTAGTCTTACATCACAGCACATACCTCTCTGTTCTTGGACTAGTCTCATGGCAAACCTATTCATTTTGTACAGATTCCTGATATGTTTCATGAGATGCGGGGTTCCATACTGGCGCTGCATACTCCGTGATGGGACTGACTTATGACATGTGTAGGGTTGTCAGTGGTAAAGTGTTGAGATTCCTGAAAGCCATGTGTATGTATGTGCATTGTGCATTCACTTATATGTAGTTGCAGGGGTCAAACCTTAGCTCTCGGCCCATCCTCTCAACTTGCCAGATTTACTTTCTCTTAGCCTAGAGTCCTACCGCACTTGCTCGTAAGGCTATGCAAGAATCCTACCTCCACCACTTCTTCACTGAGATCATTAGACTTTCCTACCACCGTGACACTGAAGAAATACTTCCTTACATCCCTGTGGCTCATCTATGTCATTAACTTCCAGCTATGTCCCCGAGGTCCTGTTTCTCGCCTCTCACACAGCTTGCTCTCCTCCCCTCTCAGTTCCCATAAATATTTTGTATGTTGTTTTCCTCTAATGTTGTTAGATTTAATTCTGTTAGGCTCTCCTCACAGTCCATGTCTCTTAACTCAGGAACAAGATTTGCTGCGTACTTACGAACTTCCTCAACATTGCTTCTTCATGTGTAAGATTCATACTGGTGTTGCATATTACTAGATGGTCATGACACGCGCGTGCGTGTATGCGTGTGTGGACTCGCCTAATTGTGGTTGCAGGGGTAGGGACTCAGCTCCTGGCCCCGCCCGTGTGTGTGTGTGTGTGTGTGTGTGTACTCACCTGCTCACCTATTTGTGGTTGCAGGGGTCGAGTCATAGCTCCTGGCCCCGCCTCTTCACTGATTGCTACTAGGTCCTCTCTCTCCCTGCTCCATGAGCTTTATCATACCTCGCCTTAAAACTATGTATGGTTCCCGCCTCCACTACGTCACTTTCTAGGCTATTCCACGGCTTGACTACTCTATGACTGAAGAAATACTTCCTAACATCCCTCTGATTCATCTGAGTCTTCAACTTCCAATCGTGATCTCTTGTTTCTGTGTCCCATCTCTGGAACATCCCGTCTTTGTCCACCTTGTCTATTCCGCGCAGTATTTTATATGTCGTTATCATGTCTCCCCTGACCCTCCTGTCCTCCAGTGTCGTCAGGCCGATTTCCCTCAATCTTTCTTCGTAGGATAATCCCCTTAGCTCTGGGACTAGTCTTGTTGCAAACCTTTGCACTTTCTCTAATTTCTTGCCTGTCCAGGTCTCTTTGTAGTCCTGCCTGATCCTCGTCCGATTTCATTCTTCTCATTAACTTCACATCATCTGCAAACAAGGACACTTCTGAGTCTATCCCTTCCGTTGTGTCATTCACATATACTAAAAACAGCACAGGTCCTAGGACTGACCCCTGTGGAACACCGCTTGTCACAGGCGCCCACCCTGACACCTCGTCACGTACCATGACTCGTTGTTGCCTCCCTGTCAGGTATTCTCTGATCCATTGCAGTGCCTTTCCTGTTATGTGTGCCTGATCCTCTAGCTTTTGCAGTAACCTCTTGTGAGGAACTGCGTCGAAGGCCTTCTTGCAGTCCAAAAAAATGCAGTCGATCCACCCCTCTCTCTCTTGTCTTACTTCTGTCACCTTGTCATAAAACTCCAGTAGGTTTGTGACACAGGATTTCCTTCCCTGAAACCGTGCTGGCTGTCAATTATACACTTGTTTCTTTCCAGGTGCTCCACCACTCTCCTCCTGATGATCTTCTCCATGACTTTGCATACTATACACGTTAGTGATACAGGTCTGTAGTTTAGTGCCTCATGTCTGTCTCCCATTTTAAAAATTGGGACTACATTTGCCATCTTCCATACCTCAGGGAGTTGCCCAGTTTCAATGGATGTGTTGAAGATCTTTGTTAATGGCTCCCTCTCTAAGGACCCACGGAGAGATGTTGTCTGGTCCCACCGCCTTTGAGGTGTCAAGTTCACATAGCTTCTTCACCTCCTTCTTGGTTATGTGTACCTCATCCAGCACTTGTTGGTGTACCCCCCTGTTCTGATTTCCTGGAGTCCTACTGGTTTCCACTGTAAATACTTCATTAAATCTCGTGTTGAACTCCTCACATACCTCTCGGTCGCTTCTTGTGAACTTCCCATCACCCTTCCTCAGTCTGATTCCCTGGTCCTTGACTATAGTTTTCCTCCTGATGTGGCTATACAACAGCTTCGGGTCAGACTTGACTTTCGATGTTATGTCATTTTCATATTGTCGCTGAGCCTCCCTTCTTATCTGTGCATATTCGTTTCTGGCTCTTCAGCTAATCTCTTTATTTCCTGAGTTCTCTGTCTTCTGTACCTTTTCCATTCTCTAGTACACCTAGTTTTTTCCTCCCTACACCTTTGGGTGAACCAAGGACTCGTTCTGTTCTTCCCATTATTTCTGTTTCTCTTGGGAACAAACCTCTCCTCTGCCTCCTTACATTTTGTTTCCACATAGTCCATCATTTCTTGTACTGGTTTTCCTGTCAGTTCCCTCTCCCACTGAATGTCTTGCAGGAAGTTCCTTATGCCTGAGTAGTTCCCCTTTTTGTAGTTTGGTTTTCCCATCCTATTCCTGCTACTCTCTCCATTTGAAGCTCAACTATGCAGTCAAAGCACAGAACCACATGATCACTAGCTCCTAGGGGCCTTTCATACATGATATCCTAGACGTCCGAACTACTCAAGGTGAATACAAGGTCATCCTCACCTCTCTCTCTGGTAGTGTCTCTAACATGTTGATGCACGAGGTTTTCCAGTACCACATCCATCATCTTGGCTCTCCATGTTTCGGGACTCCCATGGGGCTCCAGGTTTTCCCAGTCAATCTCCTTGTGATTGAAATCACCCATAACTAGTAACTTTGCTCCCCCCATGTGTGCTCTTCTGGCCACCTCGGCTAGTGTGTGTGTGTGTGTGTGTGTGTGTGTGTGTGTGTATGTGTGTGTGTGTGTGCGTGTGTGTGTGTGTGTGTGTGTGTGTGTGTGTGTGTGTGTGTGTGTGTGTGTGTGCGTGTGTGTGTGTGTGTGTGTGTGTGTGTGTGTGTGTGTGTGTGTGTGTGTGTGAGTGTGTTTATGTATGTGTGTGTGTGTGTGTGTGTGTGTGTGTGTGTGTGTGTGTGTGTGTGTGTGTGTGTGTGTGTGTGTGTGTGTGTGTGTGTGTGTGTGTGTGAGTGTGTTTATGTATGTGTGTGTGTGTGTGTGTGTGTGTGTGTGTGTGTGTGTGTGTGTGTGTGTGTGTGTGTGTGTGTGTGTGTGTGTGTGTGTGAGTGTGTTTATGTATGTATGTGTGTGTGTGTGTGTGTGTGTGTGTGTGTGTGTGTGTGTGTGTGTGTGTGTGTGTGTGTGTGTGTGTGTGTGTGTGTGTGCGTTACCTGTGTTCTTGGGGTCTAGTCTTATCTTCTAGTTCCTCCTCTTAACTGTATATGACCAGTTATTCCCCGTTTCATAAAACTTCTTATGCCTAGACTTAAGTCTCTCTCTTGAGTCTGCCTCTTCCACTTCCTCAAGTTCATTCCTTTCCTTGACCTCTGAGGCTGAAGAATTTCTTGACGTCTTTGTCCCTTATTTGTGTTTTGATGTTTCATCTCTGCCACTCTCTCGCCTCCTGTGGGTGTGCGACTTTTATTTGTTCTCGACAATAAAACGCTAAAATTCTAGGAGAGTTTCAGAAAATCCCGATTTGAGTGTTATAAAAGATTCCTCATAACCAAATACTGTACAACAGACACCAGCCCTCAGGGCTCTCGGCCTACCACCAGCACCACCAGCAGCACCAGCAGCACCAGCACCACCAGCACCACCAGCACCACCAGCAAGTTAATAATTTTTTTTTTTGCAAGTCACTAAACATTGTACATCTTTCAGAAAATTATTGGACCGTATTATTTAAATGATTTTCTGCTGCGTTGGAGATTAACTAAAGCTCTTGATGCGAAGTTTTGGAGTGAGGTGATGCAAGACCCCCAACAAGCTTCTTGGCGCTGCTCAACCACAACCTGACTCAGACAGCCAGTTTTCACTTAAATGTCGTCCATTTCTGCGCGCTTAAAATGGCCCAGTCATTTCAATACTTATTATTTTAGGCTAGCTTAGCTTAGGTTAACGTATATTTACCTTTATCTCCGTTTATTATCCATCAACAACGAAATTAAAATTAGGATTGGATTAGGTGACAGCATGGGGCGTATCGTGACATTACGATCGTACAGTTTATCTCAAACGATACAAAATAAAATGGAGGATGGCATGCGTTCTCAAGCGCATTGAGACCTTTTAGCATGTTCTTGTACTTGGTAAAATACCTATTGAGGCTGTTCTCGGAGCAGGTGTTATTATCGCCAGTACTATGGTTATGGTGAAATTGGCTATAAAATACCTCGTTCTTGGTGCAGTAAGTGTGCTAAAAAACGTCCCACTAATTCAAGCCCATTGTGGGTGTAACAATCAGACCGAAAACCAAAAATCTAATGTATTATCTCTAAAAATATTGGAGTTAAAGTTTGTAAGTTAAAGTTTGTAAGTGAAACTCAAGCAACCCAAACAACCTGTTAAAGAACAGACGACAGTCTTTTCTTTAACAGTCTGTTAATGACGACCCAGGGTGAGGCCAGGCAGTTGACCATTGCCGTACCTGTGACCCCACTTGTAAAAATTGTGGGCGAGCCAGTATTCTTGCAATCTTTTCTGGTAACACCAGCCGGCGTTCTGCTACACCAGAAACTGTGCACGAACTTGGTACTCCAGTACATTTGGAACCATTGAGCCGCCACTCTCATCTGTGACTACACCTGAATATGTAAATGAGTCTGTCACCTTCTCAACACATGTACTCTCACTTTTCAGACTGCTGCCACATCTGTGACCATATCGGAGGTCGCTGATGAGATAGTCAAACAGGAATTTCTTAATATGAAAGGTGAGTCCTTCATGCAAGAGACACCAGCAGAAGACACCAATTTAACTGTAGCACTTGTTGATCTGGTAGCTGCTGAATACAGGACTTACAGAGAAGCGGTAAGTCCTGTAGGGGGGTAATGACCCTCTCCAAAGAGGTGTCACAAGACACACCTCTCTTTACCAAGCTTCCTAGCCGCTTGCATATAAGAGTGGAGGTCTATAGAAGCTGCTGTTTCCCCACAGTAGGAAAAAATCTTGAAAAGCTGCGCCCCACTTGATCAACAAGCTAGGGGTATCATAACTCACTAAAACCCGCCTGGAACCCTAAGAAAGAAGGATTCTAGGATGAAGTCTGTTGCATAAAGCTAGCAATGAATGTTTATGAAGCTGAAGTCAGCATTTCCTTTGTGGGAAGGAGTTTGCGGCGCCCACGAAGGCAGAGTGTGACAAGGAACGAACGGGAACGTGTCACAGAGGGCATCTCCGCACTACCGCCGAAGAAAGAGTAAAAAAAAAAAAGCAGTGACCGCACGTTCTTAGACTTGATCTGACAATCTCAGGAAAACTAAGAAAGTTAGACTAGTTCCCAATTCGCGGTAGAACTAATCATGAAGTGTTTATTAGCGTCTCCGTGTCACTTTCTCTAGTGAACATTGGGAGTGCTGAAATAAAATACGATTGTGGTTTAACTTTCTCTCTATTGTGGATAATCCCACGAAACTCACAACGAGTGATAGTGATTGGCAATAGAGTGTAACCGGTCTGACTGGGGAATAACATCCCCGACGTGTTGCGACGAACACTAGTGCAACATTCCCCGAGTGACACTTCCTCATTCTACTATCAAGACATGATAACGGCCTCGTGTCTCTACATAGACAGAGGACTCCAGCTACAATGAATCAGGCAGGTCACATTTCCCGTTCATTTGCCGTTTCAAAATACTGCAGTGTTTAGGCTAATGTTAGAAGGAATATTTCCCACCCTAGAAACCATCATTAGACAACACCAAAACCCACGTGAGTAATCATCATAATCTAGGTATTGTGATATACTGAAATACATATAATGGGTCAGAGTTTACCCAGATTACTCACTATCCACAGCCACTGTGGACACAACTGCAGCAACATCGAAGGCGAATCCAGGAAGAGGCTGCTGGAATTCGTGCTGTTGATAGATAAGTACTGCTCTTTGTTATCATATTTTATGCAGGAAAGTGCACTTATCTAAGAAATTCCTCCACATCTTTTCTTGGAGATTGTAATATTAGACATTAGAATATTGGAGGGCCTATAACAATCACCAAAGGAACTAAACTAGTTAAATTTCTAAATGGTCATGATAATGCTAGAACTGGGATCATTATCGAACCTGCTCATATAAATGACGGTATATTAATGATATTCTGTCTGATCACTTTCAGTGACTCATGACTGTCAATGTTGATCATATTTCTTGCAATAACGGAGCTAAATTCAAAAAGAAAAAATATTTCTAACCCAGATCATAGAGTTAATTTCAAGAACTGTTTGGATCAATGGTATAAGAATTATTACCTTACTGGAACACAAAAAGAGAACTGATGATTTAGTTTCTTCCACTGAGAACTTGTTCGCAGATTAAGGGATCCGAAATAGAGGCCATAAATCTTTTACCGTAAATGTCAAGAAACTCAGTCTTGAGTACTAGGATGATCCTCAACTAGGCAACCTAAAACGTGTAACTAGAGAAATGGTAAAAAATATCGTATTTGTAGAACTACAGAATTACCCAGAGCCTTTTAAATTAAACAAAATAATGCAAGAACCATTTGAAAGAACGATTCTTAATAAACTATACTGCAGAAACATAAACCATCTCTCATTTAATTTATATCATTTTATGAAAGGAGAAAAGACTGCAAGTTCTACTAGTTTTACCACATTTCTTGATTTAAAATCTGCATTTAATATCGCAAACAGCACTGTTATCTTACATAAGTTAGCCAAAATGAATATTTGTGGTACCATACTCACTGGATAATAGGTTTTCTCAATGAATGTTTTAGAAGCGAGACTCAAGAAATGTTCCTAGGTACACCACAGACAGAAGTTCTCAAGCCATTGCAATTAAAGTTATTAACTAATGCTTTCCTAAATGCTCTACCTACCTCACCTAAACATATAGCTATAACCTGTGCTGTAAACATTATGATCCACAAAAGGTCATAAAAATGAGAACAATAAAAATGAGAACAATAATTAATGTTCAGTTGCCTAGGTCTAATCATATCTGCATCTAAATCGAAGATGTTGACGAGTAAGGGACATTTCCAACCAGTTGGAAGGCAAGGTAAAAATATTACCTACCTTAAATTTCACAGGTATCTTAATGCAGTCGTAACCTTCAATAAATCCACCATACCACAAGTAAATAAGAAATGCAAAGACAGGCTAAGTTCTCTCAGAACATTTGCTGGCTACAACACCCAACTATGGTGCTTATGTAAGAATAGTGAGAAGGTTGTACGTAGCCTATATTAGACTCTTAATTGATTGATTATGCTAGCAAAAGAATATTATCTCCGGGCCTTAAAACTTATGAAAAACGAAGCTCTCAGAGTCATTCTTTGCTATTCAAAAACTCAAATGTCCTGTCCTGATAGGACAATTGAGATTAACACTGAAGTTCGTATTAGAATATTAAGAAATAAACCAGACACTACAAATTTTACTGAATGTCTAGAAATAAATAAACACAGATCTAAATGGGTTGAGAAAAAATGCATTTATATTTAGCTTTATAACCTACCTGCGCTGTGTCTCCGTAGGCACCAAAAGCATTTCTCTCCACCATGGAAGTTGTATTCATTTAGTACGGCATATATTCAAGCCCTTCCAAGCAACTCATCACTAGCAGTCCCTTAAATCTCTTGCAAAGGTAACTGCTCAAGAGGACATGTCGTGCTTAACTATTAGTAATAATATATCATAAATTAAAAAATACTGATGGATCTTAGAAGAAGTCTTTTGGTATGGCTGCATCTGCTCTTACTCTCAACTCTTCAGGAAAGTACCATAGCAACCATGTTGAGTTAGGCATAAGAATCAGCAACCGGGTTTCTTCACTGCGGACTAAATACCCTGCAATCCTAAATGCACAAAAGTTAACATATGACACTGACCTTGATTCGTCTATTATTACTGTTTCTCTGTCATCACTGAAGGCAGGCGGTGCCACATCCCTCCAGTGAACAGTAGGCATGCCATGAGCACACCAAGAGACATCACAATAAGAAGTATCAGGGGCCCTGGACTATTCAACTGCCTCCCAGCATACATAAGGGGGATTATCAATAGACCCCTACCTGTCTTCAAAAGGGAGCTGGACAGGCACCTAAAGTCATTACCTGACCAGCTGGGCTGTAGTTCGTACGTTGGTTTGAGTGAAGCAGGCAACAACAGTCTGGATGATGAGGCCCTGATCCACCACGATGCCTGGTCGTGGACTGGGCCGCGGGGGTGTTCAAGTAACAACACGCTTACTGGAGAAGAAAGGTGTAGATATTAAAAAAAATATCAGAGAAAAGAAATTCATATACACGTTTTGTTTGTTTTTCTCGATGCTGGTAGCGTGCTAGGGTAAGATAGCCTGAGCTTGCTATCACCTGCAGCTCACAAGACTGCCATCCCCACGAGCCCCTTTGGGGCGGGGCAGATGGCAGACCAGAGGCCTAGCTTTTCCCTACGAGCCTCGTGAGGGCGGGGTCTGTGGCTAGGCCTGGGGACACTTGGTCCCAAAGATGAGGGGGTACTTGTACCTCCTCCCATGGGAGACTTAGGTCTCGAGATACTCCCCAGATAGGGAGACAAGGCCGGGTCACCACTACTTGGAAAAGACCCGGGCCTGGAGAATACCGGCAAATAAAAAAAAAACCGTGATAGGGTGGCGTGGAAGGTCGAGATTATTATTATAATCAAGGGGAAGCGCTAAACCCGTAGGATTATACAGCGCCGGGGGGGATGTGGAAGGCATTCAGGCTTAATTCGGGGAACTGGAGCACAGATCCAATTCCCTAAATTAAGAGCCCCTCACCAACTTCAAGGAACCTTCCGTGAGGGGTGGAAGGTCGAGAGAAACGTAGAATGACTAGCATGGAGGTTCATTCGGAGAATGTGGGCTACACAGGCGGACAGATACGGGGGAGTCGAAACCAGTCCTGGGGGATGGGGCGAGATGATAATAGGAGGGTGGCTAGTCGAGGAATGAGAGAGAGGCATGGCAGCATGGGCCTTCCTCGATGCTTGTCCTGGAAGGAACTATAGGAACTAGGCCAACACAGTAACTCGCTCTAATAATGGAGAATATGAGAACTAAGCACATAGGCTTACTGTCTACATACAGTTCTTATGGATTCCATCACACATTGAATTTCTCCTACACGATAAAGCTGATAAATTAGCTAAATAAAATACCCTAAAGAAATATATTAAATGTAACTTACGAATATCTGTGTCAATAATTAGGAATAATAACAATACAGAAGTTAATCATGAATCTGGTTGTCATAACAATGAACTTAGAAGCCTGAGTAGATTTATAACTCACTATGATAATATGAACGTAGATAAATATGCTTACTTGCTATGTAAACAGAATGACTGACGTTGTAGCCAGGCTTCAGCTTGGTTACACGTATTTTTGGCAGTTTGACAGACACACAGATGAAGATCAAACTAAATGCAAAGTATGTGATCAGCCTTATAGTCACTTTTTTTAACACTGTGGATTGTCCAGTTATTGAGGAATATAGAGATGATATAATAACCTGTATGATATGCCAAGGTATCTTGTTAATGAAAATAAGATACCGGTCATAGTAAGTAAATATCCTAAATTTGCTTGCAACAGATGAAACAAGTGATAGATATAGTTCCCGATGCACTGCTGTTAACCCTTGTGGGGTCTAGTTCCTAGGCCTTTTGTGTATTCATATGTTTTTGCGCTACTGTCCACAGGATGGATATAGAGTGCACAACAAACTAGCAGCTTCGGCGGCTAATTCTAAATCTAAATACAATGATGATGCGACAGTTTCCCCCTATCCATTCTTTCTCTTCAATCCAGCTATCAATTAGCATGTGTGTGTGTGTGTGTGTGTACTCACCTATTTACTCACCTATTTGTGGTTGCAGGGGTCGAGTCCTAGCTCCTGGCCCCGCCTCTTCACCGGTTGCTACTAGGCCCTCTCTCTCCCCGCTCCATGAGCTTTATCAAACCTCGTCTTAAAACTGTGTATGGTTCCTGCCTCCACTACGTCATTTTCTAGGCTATTCCACTGCCTTACAACTCTATGACTGAAGAAATACTTCCTACTATCTCTCTGACTCATTTGTGTCTTCAACTTCCAATTGTGGCCTCTTGTTTCTGTGTCCCCTCCCTGGAACATCCTGTCCTTGTCCACCTTGTCTATTCCACGCAGTATTTTATATGTCGTTATCATGTCTCCCCTGACCCTCCTGTCCTCCAGTGTCGTCAGGCCGATTTCCCTTAATCTTTCTTCATAGGACATTCCCCTTAGCTCTGGAACTAACCTTGTTGCAAACCTTTGTACTTTCTCTAGTTTCTTGACGTGCTTTATCAAGTGCGGGTTCCAAACAGGTGCTGCATACTCCAGTATGGGCCTGACATACACGGTGTACAGTGTCTTGAATGATTCCTTACTAAGGTGTCGGAATGCTGTTCTCAGGTTTGCCAGGCGCCCATATGCTGCAGCAGTTATCTGATTGATGTGTGCTTCCAGAGACATGCTCGGTGTTATACTCACCCCAAGATCTTTCTCCTTGAGTGAGGTTTGCAGTCTTTGGCCACCTAGCCTATACTCTGTCTGTGGTCTTCTGTGCCCTTCCCCTATCTTCATGACTTTGCATTTGGCAGGATTAAATTCGAGAAGCCATTTGCTGGACCAGGTGTCCAGTCTGTCCAGGTCTCTTTGAAGTCCTGCCTGGTCCTCATCAGATTTAATTCTCCTCATTAACTTCACATCATCTGCAAACAGGGACACTTCTGAGTCTAACCCTTCCGTCATGTCGTTCACATATACCAAAAATAGCACTGGTCCTAGGACCGACCCCTGTGGGACCCCGCTCGTCACAGGTGCCCACTGTGATACATCATTACGTACCATGACTCGTTGTTGCCTCCCTGTCAGGTATTCTCTGATCCATTGCAGTGCCCTTCCTGTTATATGCGCCTGATGCTCTAGCTTCTGCACTAATCTCTTGTGAGGAACTGTGTCAAAGGCCTTCTTGCAGTCCAAGAAGATGCAATCAACCCACCCCTCTCTCTCTTGTCTTACTTCTGTTATTTTATCATAAAACTCCAGAAGGTTTGTGACACAGGATTTGCCTTCCGTGAATCCGTGCTGGTTGGCATTTATACTCCTGTTCCGTTCCAGGTGCTCCACCACTCTCCTCCTGATAATCTTCTCCATAATTTTGCATACTATACACGTCAATGACACAGGTCTATAGTTTAGTGCCTCTTTTCTGTCTCCTTTTTTGAAAATGGGAACTACATTTGCTGTCTTCCATACCTCAGGTAGTTGCCCAGTTTCCAGGGATGTGTTGAAGATTGTGGTAAGTGGTACGCACAACATATCTGCTCCCTCTCTAAGGACCCATGGAGAGATGTTGTCCGGTCCCATTGCCTTTGAGGTATCGATGTCCCTTAGCAGTTTCTTCACCTCCTCCTCATCTGTATGTATGTCGTCCAACACTTGTTGGTGTATTCCTTGTTGGTGTCCCCATCTGGTCTGTCCCCCCAGAGTCCTTCCTGTCTCTACTGTAAATACTTCCTTAAATCTCGTGTTGAGCTCCTCACATACCTCTTGATCGTTTCTTGTGAGTTCCCCACCTTCTTTCCTCAGCCTTATCACCTGGTCCTTGACTGTTGTCTTCTTCCTAATGTGGCTATACAGCAGTTTCGGGTCAGATTTGACTTTCGATGCTATGTCGTTTTCATACTGTCTCTGGGCCTCCCTCCTTATCTGCGCATACTCGTTTCTGGCTCTTCTACTAATCTCCTTGTTTTCCTGGGTCCTATGCCTCCTGTACCTTTTCCATTCTCTGTTGCACTTAGCTTTTGCCTCCCTACACCTTCGGGTAAACCAAGGACTCGTCTTGGTCTTCCTATTATTTCTGTTTCCCTTGGGAACAAAACTTTCCTCTGCCTCCTTGCACTTTGTTGCCACATATTCCATCATCTTGTTTACTGATTTTCCTACCATTTCTCTGTCCCACTGAACCTCCTGCAGGAAGTTTCTCATACCTGTGTAGTCCCCCCTTTTATAGTTTGGCCTGTCCCCTTCAGTTCCTGTTACCTTCTCCACTTGTAACTCTACTATATAGTCAAAACTCAGAACCACATGATCGCTAGCTCCAAGGGGCCTCTCGTAAGTGATGTCCTCGATGTCTGAACTGCTCAGGGTGAACACAAGATCCAGTCTTGCTGGCTCATCCTCCCCTCTCTCTCTGGTTGTGTCCCTGACATGTTGATGCATGAGGTTTTCAAGTACCACATCCATCATCTTTGCTCTCCATGTTTCGGGACCCCCATGTGGCTCCATGTTTTCCCAGTCGATCTCCCTGTGGTTGAAATCGCCCATTACCAGTAACTTTGCTCTGCTCGAGTGAGCTCTTCTTGCCACCTCAGCCAGTGTGTCCACCATCACCCTGTTGTTTTCTTCGTACTCCTCTCTTGGCCTCCTGCAGTTCTGTGGTGGGTTATACATCACTCCAATGACTACTTTATGTTCTCCGGACTGAATTGTACCTACAATGTAGTCTCTTTCTCCAATCATGTCCATGCCTTCCATTTCCTCAAATCCCCATTGGTGTTTTATGAGCAGTGCAACCCCTCCTCCCCCTCTACTCCTTCTATCTTTCCTCAGGATCTGATATCCTGTTGGGAAGATTGTGTCTGTTATTATCTCAGCGAGTTTTGTTTCTGTGACTGCTATGATGTCTGGGGATTTTTCACTGATTCTTTCATTCCACTCCTCATGTTTATTCATTATTCCATCCGCATTTGTGTACCAAACCTTTAGTTTCTTTTCTATCATTGTGGTCATGCAAGTATATTGGGGTTGGGGGAGGGAGAGCCTTGGTGGGGGCCTATATGGGGCTGTGGTGTAGGTGGGGTATGTGTTGATGGGGGTGGGGTCAGAATGCCCATAAGGGACAGCTGTTGGGGTGAGGTTTGTGATATGGGGGTTGGTGGCAG
>NC_091292.1:30386168-30403668 GCF_038502225.1 Cherax quadricarinatus | reverse complement strand
ATAAGAAGTCAAGAGACGTGTTAAACACCGTAAGATAGGCAGCCAAGACAATGTTGAGTTCTGCAAAGTAAGCGGCCAAGACAATGTTGAGCACTACAAGGTAGGCAGCCAAGACGATGTTGAGCACTACAAGGTAGGCAGCCAAGACAATGTTGAGCACTACAAAGTAGGCAGCCAAGACAATGTTGAGCGTTACAAGTTAGGCAGCCAAGACAATGTTGAGCACTACAAGGTAGGCAGCCAAGACAATGTTGAGCACTACAAGGTAGGCAGCCAAGACAATGTTGAGCACTACAAAGTAGGCAGCCAAGACAATGTTGAGCGTTACAAGTTAGGCAGCCAAGACAATGTTGAGCACTACAAGGTAGGCAGCCAAGACAATGTTGAGCACTACAAGGTAGGCAGCCAAGACATTTACACTGATAAAGAAAATTTCAAGCGCTGTCGAGGGCAGTGACTGCAAAATTCTGTACGAGACCAATTCTCGATTTATATTCGTTTTCTGCAGTGTGACACTTTCCGAATGTTATAAACCACTTGCATTTAATACTAGGGGCATTCTAATCCACTTACTCATAAAGTTTAAAACACTGATCTATGAAAGTGATAAGTCACTTACAAAAAAATTACAACACGATACAAAAAAAAAAATGAATCTGCATTTCCGCCTCAGTAAGAAACCCTCTTCAGCCGAAGAGGGTCTCTTACTGAGTACTAGCACGGAGTACTAGCACGATGGCGGCTAGTATTCCGCTAGACTGGCAAATATCAGCAATTTTGCTCTGGTTTTCCTCAGCAAATATTCATTACTCCACTGATTCAATAAAAAAGTGTACTATGTACATGTTAGAAATCCCTTTTACTGTCCAGGTGAAACCTCTGCTGGATCACAGTGAGATCTAAAATAGAAACATAAATGGAGAAACTCTGAATCCAACTTTTCAAAAATCATTAAGTGCAAAAGACGAAATGCATAAAACAAAATAGAGAGACAGAGAGAGAGAGAGAGAGAGAAGGGGAGATGCAGAAAAGGACAAGGGAAAAAGGGAGAGTATGAAAGAAAATGGAAAGTGGCTGCAAATGGATCTCACTCATCTTTCTACGGGTCGGCCTCCGTCCCGCCTTTCGAACAGTCTATCTCTGTCTACCCTAGTCAAGTCCTCTGAATTTTCTATATCGCTATCGTGTTTTCCTTGGGATTTCTGTCCACTAATGTTATCAGGTTCAGTTCCTCTAGCCTCTCATAGCTCATTTCTCTCAGCTTTAAGACTAGCCACGTTGATTAACTCTGCACTTTCTCCAGTTTCTTAACATACTTTAAGAGGTAAGTGTTCCATGCTGGTATTATATACTTCAAAATGGGCCTGATATATGTCGTATATCAGGCCGCGAAGGACTCTGTGTAGGACTTCTGATAATCTCTGTGTAGAATAGAGGGTGTATGTGTGGGTGTATGACTTATTAGTTAGTGATCCAACCAAGCTAATATTGGAATTCAGCCCCAAACCTGCCGTCTCATTTCTAGCTAACTGAATTCTTACCTCTGGGTCACACAGGGTAGTGTAGCAAGCTGGTTGCAGGTAGAGTTGTATCTCTGGTAAGTTGGAGGCTGTGGTAAGGCCCTTCACACTGGTCAGCCCCTACATCATACAAGAAATGCTCATTTAATGATACTTTTGATGGGTACTTGCTGTCGTGGAATCCCTGAGATACTTTGTATGAGTCACAGATCTGCTTTCAGCTTTGTCCACGTGGGAAACTACCGACGTGTTACGTGGTCAACCCTGAAGGGGCGTAATTTGTATTGTTACGTATTAACGAATGTCAGACTAATTTTCTAGTGTAGGGTAAGTGGCCCTGTAACTAGGTAGTTGCCATTTCAGCTTAATTAGGCAGAGTCCGTACACTCACCTCTTCACTCGCGAATAGGTTTTTTGTGACTGAAGTTCGGGTGCCCGGGGTAGGTAAGTGTTCCTGGTCACCCGGCACAGTGGGACTCTGTTGTCAATTTGTGTAGTTTGATAGGTAACTGTATATTCAAAACTAAATTACTGTAAGACTAACTCTAGCCTAGCTTAAATACTTGTGAGAACTAATGCATTTTAGCCTATAGAGGCTTCATTAATAAATTAGTCTTATAAATTAAAAGTGGACAAGGAAACGTGGCATCATCGGTGTAGACATACTGTGTGTATTCTGACTTCCCTATACTCCACCCTATTTTCCTCCCTACTTAGGGGGTCTAACGGTTCGGGAAATCAGTCAACTTCTGATTTCCCACAACCTGCAGAGGTTATCGGCTAATGTATGCATTTCGCAATATGCTCGACAATGAACTCGTACCTACGTCTTCGTCCTTCAGTAAGGTTTTAATCCTCTGTCTCTAGAGTCTATGCTCAATTTCCCGTTTTTTTTTTTTTTTTGCCCCTTCGCCAATTTTCATAACCTTACATTTAGTGGTGGTGTATTCCAGTAGGCAGTGTCTGACTGGTCTTGGAGTTTGTCTAGGTTAATTTGTTGACTTTTCTTGTACTCTTTGGTTCTATTCTCCTCATTAACTTTACATTTTCTACAAACAGGAATACATCTAACATGCTCTCTTCTGGTAAGTCATTAACTTATATCAGAAACAATACCAGTCTCAGTACTGATCATTGCGGGACCCCTTTTTTATGATTTTCTAATCACGTGTGTGTGTGTGTATGTGTGTGTTTATGTCTTCGTGTCTGTGTGTGAGTCTGTGTGTACTCACTTGTTTGTACTCACCTATTTTTAGCAGGAAGGGTTTGGTCAGCTTCCGTCGCCGCCACTTACCTGGTTGTGACCAGGTTCACTCTCACAGTTATTTTTATTTATACATATCAGTTTTACAGGCTAAGAGCTGTTATCCTAACTTAGTTAATTTCAAAGCCCATCCTCCAGGATGCGACCCTAAACAGTCAATTAACAGCAGGTACCTAGTTACTGTTAAGTGAACAGAGACAGCAAGTGTAAGGAAACATGCCCAACGTTTCTACCCATGCCAGGGATCAAATCATGGACACTCAGTACGTGAGCTGAGTGCGCTACCAACCAAGCCACGAGACTGGAGCCCAATCATACCTAGAGTTAAAGCTGTGCATCAAGTTCGCATCCACCATTCAACTAGATCTTTCCACGCTGAAGAAGTATTTCCTGACACTTATATCATTCTTTTGTGTCTTTTCCTGTCCACTGTCTTGTACTCTCATTCTAATTGCTTTCCTCATTACTTTATATTATATACATGTTATGTGGTTTAATGTATCTGTCTTAAATATTGGGACTACACTCGCTGTCTTCCGCATCTCTGGCAATTACCACGTAACCGTTGACTTAGTGGCAGATCTGAGCTAGCGGTTCACACAAGTGCTTCATCTCCCTCTCTCAAAACCCGTGGTGACACGTTGTCATCTCCCTCTCTCAGAACCCGTGGTGACACGTTGTTAGCTCCCGTTACCTGTGAAATATCCTGTTCTCTCAGGAGTTTCCTCACTGCGTCTACTGTTGTGTAGATCGGGTCCAGTAACGAAGCTTTACCAACTCTTTATTTTCGTTAATTATCTCTTTAACTTTAAACTTTTTTATTATTATTTTTTATTTTTTCATCTCCTCCTCCTTCCTCTGTTTCTTATCTTTTTCCCTTCTATTTTGCTTCATTTTTCTATTCGCTTATATTTATTTCCTCATCATTTTTTTCTCTCATTATTCATTATTTGTAATTTTCCAGTTGTCTCCTTTCTTTAATTTCTTTCTGACTCTTCATACTTAAAGAGATGAATGAGGGAGAGAGGATGGAGGATGGAGGAGGGAGGATGAAGGAGAGAGGAGGGAGGAGGGAGGAGGGAAGACAGAGGATGAAGGATGGAGGATGGAGGATGGAGGATGGAAGATGAAAGAGAGAAGATGGAGGATGGAGGAGGGAGAATGGATGATGGAGGAGACAAGATGGAGGAGGGAGGATGGATGATGGAGGAGGAAGGATAGATGATGGAGGAGGGAGGATGGAGGGTGGTAAGTTATTACTCCCTCACGATCTTTCACTATAAGGTAATGTGCGGAACTTGATTATACTCGGCCGCTTTTTGTTTCCTATACTGGACAAAAAATATAATATAACTACAAATGGTAATCAGCAGTGGAGTGCGCCTAGGATATCTTCTGTGCTGCAGAAGATATCCTCTGCATCAAAGAGGATATCCTCCGTGCAGTAAAGGGTATTCACAAGGGATGGCGCCCCAGCTTCCTCAAAAGGAGACGCCTGGATATTCTTTTTTTTTCTGTCTGGTGTGACTTTTTTGCTTTGTTTCTCGATATTGTCTTTTAACTTTGAGTGGCGGAGGGCAGATCTGGCGCCGTCGTGCGTCTCCTTCCACTCGAATTCACATACATTGTTTACAAACTCCTTGTGAACCCAGATGAAAACAGCAGCTGAGAGCTGGCTTTCTTCAGCTGCGTATTAGAGAGCTGTTCTTTATGCTTTCACTTCTTTTTTAAAGTAGTATGGCTGAAGTTTTTCAGGAGTATTTGTCACAAACAGAAAAATATTGTTTATGTTATAATTAAAAACTATGTTAAGTTTATTTAAGTAATTAAGGACTCCAGTTTATGAACAGGTGTTAACGTACTCTGAAAGGTGGTTGCTTAGCTCTTGCCTGACCTTTGTAAGTTTGTGAAGCAAACTCTTCCATGGCAGTGTACTCACTTATATGTGCTTACCTATATGTGGTTGCAGGGGTCGATTCACAGTTCCTGGCCGCGCCTCTTCACTGGTCGCTACTAGGTCCACTCTCTCTCTCGGCTCCAAGAAACTTCTTAAAGCTCGTATGGATCCTGCTTCCACTACTTCACTTTCCAGACTGTTCCACTTCTTCACGACTCTAAGGTTGAAAAAATACTTCCTAACATCCCTACGACTAGTCTGAATTTTTAACTTTCAGTTGTTACCCATTGTTCCTATATCCTATCTCTGAAACATTGTGTGTGTGATACAACTACTGAGTCACACTGACTGTGTGGCCAGTGTGTCTCACCTCTCGTCCTCCAATCCCCTCTTTGTAAGGGAAAGAGGATCTACAATATCCCCACCTCCCCACCCCCTTCACCCACCAACGAAGCAAACCACCGATAAACACATTTATCTATCACCCACCAGCACAGGCTCGGTAGACAGAGTCAGGGATGACAGAAGTTGTTGCAGCTAGCCAAGCACAAGGGCAACTAAAAAGCGTATCAAACGAAACAAGGAGAGGCACAAGTCCCGGCAGAGAACAGCCCACAGCCTCTACAAATAGCTGAACATTTCACTGGAAACCTAATCAGCTGCGATAGCTTGGTGCCTGTCAGATCTTTAGATCTTTAGCAAGGAGGACACAGTCCCACATCCCCAAAGCAACTCGTTAACATGCTGCTGGGAAATTCACTAACCTTCCTGGGCAAGTACATGGAGAAATACAGTCACAAAGTGGCTGGAACAATACACAAATAATCCACATTTAAGACACTGAAATTTATACATGCACAAACACACACATACACACACACACACACACACACACATACACACACACACACACACACACACAACACTCCTGTATGAAACACACAACACTCCTGTGTGACACACCTACAACACTCCTGTGTGACACACTTACAAAACTCCTGTGTGACACACCTACACCACACCTGTGTGACACACAACACTCCTGTGTGACACACTTACAACACTCCTGTGTGACACACAACACTCCTGCGTGACACACTTAAACATTCCAGAATGACACACTTACAACACTCCTGTGTGACACACCTACAACACTCCTGTGTGACACACTTACAACACTCCTGTGTGACACACCTACAACACTCCTGTGTGACACACTTACAACACTCCTGTGTGACACACCTACAACACTCCTGTGTGACACACTTACAACACTCCTATGTGACACACCTACAACACTCCTGTGTGACACACTTACAACACTCCTGTGTGACACACCTACAAGACACCTGTGTGACACACTTACAACACTCCTGTGTGACACACTTACAACACTCCTGTGTGACACACTTACAACACTCCTGTGTGACACACAACACTCCTGTGTGACACACCTACAACACTCCTGTGTGACACACTTACAAAACTCCTGTGTGACACACCTACAACACTCCTGTGTGACACACAACACTCCTGTGTGACACACCTACAACACTCCTGTGTGACACACTAACAACACTCCTGTGTGACACACCTACACCACACCTGTGTGACACACTTAAAACACTCCTGAGTGACACACTTACAACACTCCTGTGTGACACACATACACCACACCTGTGTGACACACTTAAAACACTCCTGAGTGACACACTTACAACACTCCTGTGTGACACACAACACTCCTGTGTGACACACTTACAACACTCCAGTGTGACACACTTACAACACTCCTGTGTGACACACTTACAACACTCCTGTGTGACACACCTACAACACTCTTGTGTGACACACAACACTCCTGTGTGACACACCTACAACACACCTGTGTGACACACAACACTCCTGTGTGAGACACTTACAACACTCCAGTATGACACACCTACAACACTCCTGTGTGACAGACAACACTCCTGTGTGACACACCTACAACACTCTTGTGTGACACACAAGACTCCTGTGTGACACACCTACAACACACCTGTGTGACACATAACACTCCTGTGTGAGACACCTACAACACACCTGTGTGACACACTTACAACACTCCTGTGTGACGCACTTACAACACTCCTGTGTGACACACTTAAAAACACTCCTGTGTGACACACTTACAACACACCTGTGTGACACACTTACAACACTCCTGTGTGACACACTTACAACACTCCTGTGTGACACAAAACACTCCTGTGACACTTACAACACTCCAGTGTGACACACAACACTCCTGTGTGACACACCTACAACACTCCTGTGTGACACACAACACTCCTGGGTGACACACCTACATCAAACTTGTGTGACACACTTACAACACTCCTGTGTGACACACTTACAACACTCCTGTGTGACATACTTTCAACACTCCTGTGTGACACACCCACAACACTCCTGTGTGACACACAACACTTCTGTGTGACACACCTACAACACACCTGCGTGACACACTTACAACACTCCTGTTTGACAAACTTACAACACTTCTGCGTCACACACTTACGACACTCCTGTGTGACACACAACACTCCTGTGCGACACACTTACAACACACCTGTGTGACACACTTACAGCACTCCTGTGTGACACACTTACAACACTCCTGTGTGACACTTACAACACTCCTGTGACACAACACTCCAGTGTGACACTTACAACGCTCGTGTGTGACACACCTACAACACTCCTGTGTGACACACAACACTCCTGTGTGACACACCTACAACACACCTGTGTGACACACAACACTCCTGTGTGACACACTTACAACACTCCTGTGTGACACACTTACAACACTCCTGTGTGACACACCTACAACACTCTTGTGTGACACACAACACTCCTGTGTGACACACCTACAACACACCTGTGTGACACACAACACTCCTGTGTGAGACACTTACAACACTCCAGTATGACACACCTACAACACTTCTGTGTGACAGACAACACTCCTGTGTGACACACCTACAACACTCTTGTGTGACACACAAGACTCCTGTGTGACACACCTACAACACACCTGTGTGACACATAACACTCCTGTGTGAGACACCTACAACACACCTGTGTGACACACTTACAACACTCCTGTGTGACACACTTACAACACTCCTGTGTGACACACTTAAAAACACTCCTGTGTGACACACTTACAACACACCTGTGTGACACACTTACAACACTCCTGTGTGACACACTTACAACACTCCTGTGTGACACACAACACTCCTGTGACACTTACAACACTCCAGTGTGACACACAACACTCCTGTGTGACACACCTACAACACTCCTGTGTGACACACAACACTCCTGGGTGACACACCTACATCAAACTTGTCTGATACACTTACAACACTCCTGTGTGACACACTTACAACACTCCTGTGTGACACACTTTCAACACTCCTGTGTGACACACCCACAACACTCCTGTGTGACACACAACACTTCTGTGTGACACACCTACAACACACCTGTGTGACACACTTACAACACTCCTGTGTGACAAACTTACAACACTTCTGCGTCACACACTTACGACACTCCTGTGTGACACACAACACTCCTGTGCGACACACTTACAACACACCTGTGTGACACACTTACAGCACTCCTGTGTGACACACTTACAACACTCCTGTGTGACACTTACAACACTCCTGTGACACAACACTCCAGTGTGACACTTACAACGCTCGTGTGTGACACACCTACAACACTCCTGTGTGACACACAACACTCCTGTGTGACACACCTACAACACACCTGTGTGACACACTTACAACACTCCTGTGTGACACATTTACAACACTCCTGTGTGACACTTACAACACTCCTGTGTGACACACAACACTCCTGTGTGACACACTTACAAAACTCCTGTTTGACACTTGCAAAACTCCTGTGACACACCTACAGCACACCTGTGTAACACATTTACAACACTCCTGTGTGACACACTTACAACACTCCTGTGTGACACACTTACAACACTCCAGTGTGACACACAACACTCCTGTGTGACACACCTACAACACTCCTGTGTGACACACAACACTCATGTGTGACACACCTACAACAGACCTGTGTGACACAACACTCCTGTGTGACACACAACACTCCTGTGTGACACACTTACAACACTCCTGTGTGACACACAACACTCCAGTGTGACACACTTACAACACTCCTGTGTGATACACCTATAACACTCCTGTGTGACACACAACACTCCTGTGTGACACACCTACTACACACCTGTGTGACACACAACACTCCTGTGTGACACACAACACTCCAGTGTGACAAACTTACAACACTCCAGTGTGACACACCTACAACACTGCTGTGTGACACACAACACTCCTGTGTGACACACCTACAACACACCTGTGTGACACACAACACTCCTGTGTGACACACTTACAACACTCCTGTGTGACACACTTACAACACTCCAGTGTGACACACTTACAACACTCCAGTGTGACACACCTACAACACTGCTGTGTGACACACAACACTCCTGTGTGACACACTTACAACACTCCTGTGTGACACACTTAAAACACTCCTGTGTGACACACTTACAACACACCTGTGTGACACACTTACAACACACCTGTGTGACACACAACACTCCTGTGTGACTCACTAACAACACTCCTGTGACACACAACACTCCAGTGTGACACTCTTACAACACTCCTGTGTGACACACCTTCAACACTCCTGTGTGACACACAACACTCCTGGGTGACACACCAACAACACACCTGTGTGACACACTTACAACACTCCTGTGTGACACACTTACAACCCTCCTGTGTGACACACTTTCAACACTCCTGTGTGACATACCCACAGCACTCCTGTGTGACACACAACACTTCTGTGTGACACACCTACAACACACCTGTGTGACACACTTACAACACACCTGTGTGACACACTTACAACACTCCTGTGTGACACACTTACAACACTCCTGTGTGACACACTTTCAACACTCCTGTGTGACATACCCACAGCTCTCCTGTGTGACACACAACACTTCTGTGTGACACACCTACAACACACCTGTGTGACACACAACACTCCTGTGTGACACACTTACAACACTCCTGTGTGACTCACTAACAACACTCCTGTGACACACAACACTCCAGTGTGACACTCTTACAACACTCCTGTGTGACACACCTACAACACTCCTGTGTGACACACAACACTCCTGGGTGACACACCTACAACACACCTGTGTGACACACTTACAACACTCTTGTGTGACACACTTACAACCCTCCTGTGTGACACACTTTCAACACTCCTGTGTGACACACCCACAGCACTCCTGTGTGACACACAACACTTCTGTGTGACACACCTACAACACACCTGTGTGACACACTTACAACACTCCTGTGTGACAAACTTACAACACTCCATGTGTGACACACTTACAACACTCCTGTGTGACACACTTACAACACTCCTGTGTGACACACTTACAACACACCTGTGTGACACACTTACAACACTCCTGTGTGACACACAACACTCCTGTGTGACACACTTACAACACTCCTGTGTGACACACTTACAACACTCCTGTGTGACACACCTACAACACTCCTGTGTGACACACTTACAACACTCCTGTGTGACACACCTATAACACACCTGTGTGACACAACACTCCTGTGTGACACACAACACTCCTGTGTGACACTTACAACACTCCTGTGTGACACACAACACTCTGTGTGACATACAACACTCCTGTGTGACACACCTACAACACACCTGTGTGACACACTTACAACACACCTGTGTGACACACAACACTCTGTGTGACACACTTACAAAACTCCTGTGTGACACACCTACAACACACCTGTGACACACAACACTCCTGTGTGACACACAACATTCCTGTGTGACACTTACAACACTCCTGTGTGACACACTTACAACACTCCTGTGTGACACACCTACAATACACCTGTGACACACAACACTCCTGTGTGACACACAACATTCCTGTGTGACACTTACAACACTCCTGTGTGACACACTTACAACACTCCTGTGTGACACACCTACAACACACCTGTGTGTCACACCTACAACACACCTGTGTGACACACTTACAACACTAATGTGTGACACACCTACAACACACCTGTGTGACACACAACATTCCTGTGTGACACACTTACAACACTCCTGTGTGACACACCCACAACACACCTGTATGACACTCCTACAACACTCCTGTGTGACACACCTGCAACATTCCTGTGTGACACACCTTCAACACTCCTGTGTGACACACCTACAACACTCCTCTGTGACACACTTACAATACTCCTGTGTGACACACCTTCAACACTCCTGTGTGACACATCTTCAACACTCCTTTGTGACACACCTACAACACACCTGTGTGACACACCTACAACACTCCTGCGTGACACACCTTCAACACACCTGTGTGATACATCTTAAACACCTGTTTGACACACCTTCAACATACATGTGTGGCACACTTTCAACACACCTGTGTGACACACCTACAATACTCCTGCGTGACACACCTTCAACTCACCTGTGTGATACATCTTAAACACGTGTTTGACACACCTTCAACATATCTGTGTGACACACTTTCAACACACCTGTGTGACATATCTTAAACAGCTGTGTAACACACCTTAAACACATGTGTGACACACTTTCAACACACCTGTATGACACATCTTAAACAGTTTTGTGACACACCTACAACACTTCTGTGTGACACACCTTCAACACACCTGTGTGACACACCTTAAACAAATGTGGGACACTTTCAACACACCTGTTTGACACATCTTAAACAGCTGTGTGACACACCTTCAACACACTTTAAATCTGTTTTCCAAGGGAGGAAACTCGACACTTTTTATCAAGTAGGAGACAAAGTTTATTCTACCAGCATGTTTAACCTTGAGTTTACTACAACTCTGTGAGTTTACCGTTTAAGAGACAGTATAGAAAGAGAGAGAGAGAGAGCTCTGCTGCACTGCTCTCTCTCTCTCCTGCTGTACTCTGTACTTGAAAATCAGGGTATGAGAATCAAGATGTACTCAGAGTGCTGAAGTACACAGTGTACAAAGAGTGTGCACAGACTACACATAGTGTACAACCCAGCACTATATTATCATGTTTTAGTTGAGAGCTTCCTCAATGTGTATAGTTCCTAATTATTGATATATATCACCTTGTACACCCACCCACGCCCTATATAACACTCCCACGCCCTGTATAACACTCCCACGTCCTGTACGTCACTCCTCCTACGTGCTGTACAATACTCCCATGCCTTGAACGTCACCCCTCCCCACGCCCTGTATATCACTCCAACCCTCGGTACGTCACTCACAAACTGTACGTCATCCCCCACACTCTGTACGTCACCAAGATCCCCTGTGTATCCTATGCTCTGTACGTCACTCCCACGCCTTGTGCAACACCCCCAATCCCTATACGCCTCCTCTTACCTGTACGTCAACCCACGTCTTGTATGTTACACCCACGCCCTGTACATCACGTCTACCCCCTTTACGTTACTAACAAAAGCCCCCATGCCATGCACGTCACTCCCACGACCAGTACGCCACCACTTCATCTGAACGTCACCCTTCTCACTTTTTACAAAATCCTCACACACTGTATACAGTGCACACCCCATGTACACCCCCTGCACACACCCCTGTACACCAAGTGCACTTCCTCTTTTAAATTTAAACACAAACAACAGGTAAGTTTTATACAAAAAATATAAACACGGCAAGGAATCCAACACTCACACTCTCACTCACACTCACACACACACACACGGGGGGCGGGGCCAGGAGCTCGGACTCGACCCCCGCAACCTCAACTAGGTGAGTACAACTAGGTGAGTACACACACACACATACACACTCGAATTCAACCCTGCCAAATGCAAAGTCATGAAGATTGGGGAGGGGCAAAGAAGACCGCAGACAGAGTATAGGCTAGGTGGACAAAGACTACAGACCTCACTCAGGGAGAAAGACCTTGGGGTGACCATAACACCGAGCACATCACCGGAGGCACACATCAACCAAATAACTGCTGCAGCATACGGGCGCCTGGCAAACCTGAGAATAGCGTTCCGATACCTTAATAAGGAATCGTTCAAGACACTGTACACTGTGTATGTTAGGCCCATACTGGAGTATGCAGCACCAGTCTGGAACCCACACCTGGTCAAGCACGTCAAGAAGTTAGAGAAAGTACAAAGGTTTGCAACAAGGCTAGTCCCAGAGCTCAGGGGAATGTCGTACGAGGAAAGGTTGAGGGAAATCGGACTGACGACACTGGAGGACAGAAGGGTCAGGGGAGACATGATAACGACATACAAGATACTGCGGGGAATAGACAAGGTGGACAGAGACAGGATGTTCCAGAGAGGGGACACAGAAACAAGGGGTCACAACTGGAAGCTGAAGACTCAGGCAAGTCACAGGGACGTTAGGAAGTATTTCTTCAGTCATAGAGTCGTCAGGAAGTGGAATAGCCTAGCAAGTGAAGTAGTGGAGGCAGGAACCATACATAGTTTTAAGAAGAGGTATGACAAAGCTCAGGAAGCAGAGAGGGAGAGGACCTAGTAGCGATCAGTGAAGAGGCGGGGCCAGGAGCTGAGTCTCGACCCCTGCAACCACAATTAGGTGAGTACAATTAGGTGAGTACACACACACACACACACACACACACACACATCTCTTGAAACTGGGCAACTACATGAGGTTTGGAAGACGGCAAATGTTGTCCTTATTTTTATGAAAGGAGACAGAAACGAGGGACTAAACTATAGACCAGTGTCACTGACGTGTATAGTAGGCAGAGTCATGGAGAAGATTATCAGGAGGAGAGTGGTGGAGCACCTGGAACGGAACAAAATTATAAATGACAACCATCACGGATTCATGGAAGGCAAATCCTGTGTCACAAACCTTTTGGAGTTTTATGACAAAGTAACAGAAGTAAGACACGAGAGAGAGAGGGGTGGGTTGATTGCATTTTCCTGGACTGCAGGAAGGCCTTCGACACAGTTCCTCACAAGCGATTAGTGTAGAAGCTGGGGGATCAGGTATGTATAACAGGAAGGATGCTACAATGAATCAGAGAATACCTGACAGGGAGGCAACAACAAGTCATGGTACGTGGGCTCCTGTGACGAGAGGGGTCCCATAGAGGTCAGGCCTAGGCCCAGTGCCATTTTTGGTATATGTGAATGACATGATGGAAGGGATAGACTCAGAAGTATCCTTGTTTGCAGATGACGTGAAGTTAATGAGGAGAATAAAATCGGTCGAGGATCAGGAAGGACTACAAAGAGACCTGGACAGGTTATAAGCCTGATCCAGCATCTGGCTCCCTGAATTTTGCCCTGCCAAATGCAAAGTCATGAAGACCGCAGACAGTGTATAGGCTAGGTGAACAAATACTGCAAACCTCACTCAAGGAAAAAGATTTTGGGCACGTCTCCTGAGGCGCATATCAATCAGATACCTGCTGCAGCATACGGGCGTCTGGCAAACCTGAGAAGAGCGTTCCGATACCTCAGTAAGGAATCGTTCAAGACTCTGTATACCATATACGTCAGGCCCATCCTGGAGTATGCAGCACCAGTTTGGAATCCACGCCTAGTCAAGCACGTCAAGAAACTAGAGAAAGTGCAAAGGTTTGCAACAAGACTAGTCCCAGAGCTAAGAGGTATGTCCTACGAGGAGAGGTTAGGTTAAGGGAAATCAACCTGACGACACTGGAGGACAGGAGAGATAGGGGGGACATGATAACGACATACAAAATACTGAGAGGAATTGACAAGGTGGACAAAGACAGGATGTTCCAGAGATTGGACACAGTAACAAGGGGACACAGTTGGAAGCTGAAGACACAGATAAATCACAGGGATGTTAGGAAGTATTTCTTCAGTCACAGAGTAGTCAGTAAGTGGAATAGTTTGGGAAGCGATGTAGTGGAGGCAGGATCCATACATAGCTTTAAGTAGAGGTATGATAAAGCTCACGGCTCAGGGAGAGTGACCTAGTAGCGATCAGTGAAGAGGCGGGGCCAGGAGCTCGGACTCGACCCCCGCAACCTCAACTAGGTGAGTACAACTAGGTGAGTACACACACACACACATACACAAGTGAAGTAGTGGAGGCAGGAACCATACATAGTTTTAAGAAGAGGTATGACAAAGCTCAGGAAGCAGAGAGAGAGAGGATCCAGTAGCGATCAGTGAAGAGGCGGGGCCAGGAGCTGAGTCTCGACCCCTGCAACCACAATTAGGTGAGTACAATTAGGTGAGTACACACACCGCAGCAACACACCTAAAGCCAATAATAACCCAACAAAAAGCTGCAGTAAGAATAATCACTAAATCCCATCCCTGGCAACACACCCCCACTCTTCATAGATCTAAACTTACTCCCTGTTCAGTACATCCACACTTACTACTGTGCAATCTACATCTACAGGACTTTAAACTCCAATATCAACCTTGACCTAAAACGCTTTCTTGATAGTAGTGACAGAACCCACAGGCATAACACCAGACACAAACATCTCTACGACATTCCCCGTGTCCGACTAAAGACTAAACCTTTACAAAAATTCAATGTATGTCAAAGGCCCTAAAATCTGGAACACCCTACCTGAGAACTCTAGAACTGCAGACACATTCATCACCTTCAAAACTACCATTAGAAAACATCTTATCTCCCTGATAAACCCCGTCAACTAACTACACGAATACCACCTGGTGGTTCACACTTACACTCACTCACCCATTTGACCATAAACAGAAGTATTAATCTCAATCTTAAAATAATGAATCCTGTGATACTCCAATACTGAAACTATGTACTGTGCCAAAACAAAAGCATTCACATTGCTAAACTCACAAACTAGTATTTAGTCACTTAGCCATAATACCAACTTACCTCATAATTTGTAATATTTTACAATTAAGAATAAAACTAAGTCTGCCCGAAATGCCTAGCCATGCTAAGCGTTATAATGGTACACTCTGTAATCACTATTTTACTACATGTAAACCACACAATAACCAAATTTCTGTAAACTCAGCATTGTAATCCTTATAGAGAATAAACTTTGAATTTGAATTTGAATTTGAATATATATATATATATATATATATGTGTGTGTGTGTGTGTGTGTGTGTGTGTGTGTGTGTGTGTGTGTGTGTGTTTGTGTGTAGTTGCAAAGCAACTACAGGGAGAGAAAGACGTTGCTCAAGGCCTTTTGTGTTGCTAAAGCAACACTACTTCAGGAGCAATTCAGTGAGGAAACTGAAATGCAGGAAAGCCCCAGGCAGGTGTGGATTGTCTGCATCATCTGTATATCTCAGTTCAACGAACCGGCCGCATCCCACCGAGGCAGGGTAACCCAAAAAGAAAAACAAAAGGTTTTCTTTTTAAATTTAGTAATGTATACAGTCCCTTGTTCCCGACATGTTAGTTGCCTCTTACAACACGCACGACTTACTGAGGAAGAATTCTTTTCCACTTTCCCATGGAAATAAGAGGAAAAACAAGAACAAGAATTATTAAGAAAATAATTAAAACTTCTAGAAATGGCAATGAGTTATTTGCTTCGAACTCAACAGTAAAGTTTATAGAATGGGCTAAGCTATTTATTTTGACAAGGAAATGGTGTATATCTACATTCTTAGGCATAAGACACAAGCAATTTTGTTTTTGAAACAAGACTGCTTAACACAATCCTCCCTAACAGAGCTAAGTGGTTTAGATATGTTGACGATATTTTGTGTCTTATGCCTAAGAATGTAGATATAAACCATTTCCTTGTTAATTTAAGTAGCTTAGCCCATTCTATAAACTTTACTGTTGAGTTCTAAGCAAATAACTCATTGCCTTTTCTAGACATTTTAATTATTAGGGATAACAATGACTTTAAATTTAAAATTTACAGAAAATCTACAAATAACTGTTCCTATGTACATTATTATTCTTCACATCAAGATAGAGTTAAATTATCGGTTTTCTCATCAATGTTTTTGAGCTCTTTGCTTATTTGCAGTCCAGAGTTCATAGATGAAGAAATATTCAAAATTTATGAAATAGCTAATGATCTGAAATACCCAAAAAAACGTAAATGATAAATCTTTTAAAATTGATAGAAATACTTTTTACAATCCAAAAAGGGACAACCAACCTTATTCAACTAAAAATATGTTGGTTCTCCCTTACCTTGAAAACTTGGTTTAAATGTCTTCTCTTCTTAAGACTTTTAATATCAAAATTGTACTTAAAAATCTTGATACAGTAAACAAGAATTCCCACCAAAATGCTGACGGATGTGTCTATAAGATTCCTTGTAAAAATTGCGATGAAGTTTATTACGGTCAAACTGGTAAAAGTCTCGAACTAAGATTAAAACAACATAAATATAGCATTAGAACTGGACAAGATTCTAATGCTCTGTTTATTCATGTGAGAGATTTTAACCATCCAATTGATTTTCAAAAAGTTGAGAATGTTGTTTCAATTATTATTATTATAATCAAAAAGAAGCGCTAAGCCACAAGGGGTGTTGTTTCAAGAAAATCTATGGTCGACAGGAATATAACTGAATCATGTTTCATAAAATGCACTTTTGAATATAATATGAATATTTCCTTTGGTTTGT
>NC_091292.1:30348668-30383668 GCF_038502225.1 Cherax quadricarinatus | reverse complement strand
ATCTTCCAAGAGCACAGTGTCATCAGCAAAGAGCAACTGTGACAACTCCCACTTTATGCGTGATTCTTTATCTTTTAACTCCACGCCACTTGCCAAGACCCTCGCATTTACTTCTCTTACAACCCCATCTATAAATATATTAAACAGCCACGGTGACATCACACATCCTTGTCTAAGGCCTACTTTTACTGGGAAATAATCTCCCTCTTTCCTACATACTCTAACTTGAGCCTCACTATCCTCGTAAAAACTCTTCACTGCTTTCAGTAACAATCCTCCTACACCATACACCTGCAACATCTGCCACATTGCCCCCTATCCACTTATAAGTTTCACTGTAAACACCTGATCCACACTCCCCCTACCTTTCGTAAAGCCTACTTGTTCATCTGCTATCCTATTCTCCTTCTTACTCTTAATTCTTTCAATAATAACTCTACCATACACTTTACCAGGTATACTCAACACACTTATCCCCCTATAATTTTTGCACTCTCTTTTGTCCCCTTTGCCTTTATATAAAGAAACTATGCATGCTCTCTGCCAACCCCTAGGTACCTTACCCTCTTCCATACAATTATTAAATAATAGCACCTACCACTCCAAAACTATATCCCCACCTGCTTTTAACATTTCTATCTTTATCCCATCAATCCCAGCTGCCTTACCTCCTTTCATTTTACCTACTGCCTCGCGAACTTCCCCCACACTGACAACTGGCTCTTCCTCACTCCTACAAGATGTTATTCCTCCTTGCCCTATACACGAAATCACAGCTTCCCTAACTTCATCACCATTTAACAATTCCTCAAAATATTCCTTCCATTTTCCCAATACCTCTAACTCTCCATTTAATAACTCTCCTCTCCTATTTTTAACTGACAAATCCATTTGTTTTCTAGGCTTCCTTAACTTGTTAATCTCACTCCAAAACTTTTTCTTATTTTCAACAAAATTTGTTGATAACATCTCACCCACTCTCTCATTTGCTGTCTTTTTACATTGTTTCACCTCTCTCTTAACCTCTCTCTTTTTCTCCATATACTCTTCCCTCCTTGCATCACTTCTACTTTGTAAAAACTTCTCATATGCTAACTTTTTCTCTCTTACTACTCTCATTACACCATCATTCCACCAGTCGCTCATCTTCCCTCCCGCACCCACTTTCCTGTAACCACAAACTTCTGCTGAACACTCTAACACTACATTTTTAAACCTACCCCATACCTCTTCGACCCCATTGCCTATGCTCTCATTAACCCATCTCTCCTCCAATAGCTGCTTATATCTTACCCTAACTTCCTACTCTTTTAGTTTATAAACCTTTTCCTCTCTCTTCCCTGATGCTTCTATTCTCCTTGTATCCCGTCTACCTTTTACTCTCATTGTAGCTTTAACTAAAAAGTGATCAGATATATCTGTGGCCCCTCTATAAACATGTACATCCTGAAGTCTACTCAACAGTCTTTTATCTTCCAATACATAATCCAACAAACTACTGTCATTTCGCCCTACATCATATCTTGTATACTTATTTATCCTCTTTTTCTTAAAATATGTATTACCTATAACTAAACCCCTTTCTATACAAAGTTCAATCAAAGGGCTCCCATTATCATTTACACCTGGCAACCCAAACTTACCTACCACACCCTCTCTAAAAGTTTCTCCTACTTTAGCATTCAGGTCCCCTACCACAATTACTCTCTCACTTGGTTCAAAGGTTCCTATACATTCACTTAACATCTCCCAAAATCTCTCTCTCTCCTCTACATTCCTCTCTTCTCCAAGTGCATATACGCTTATTATGACCCACTTTTCGCATCCAACCTTTACTTTAATCCACATAATCCTTGAATTTACACATTCATATTCTCTTTTCTCCTTCCATAACTGATCCTTCAACATTACTGCTACCCCTTCCTTAGCTCTAACCCTCTCAGATACTCCAGATTTAGATCCATTTATTTCCCCCCACCGAAACTCCCCTACCCCCTTCAGCTTTGTTTCGCTTAGGGCCAGGACATCCAACTTCTTTTCATTCATAACATCAGGAATCATCTGTTTCTTGTCATCCGCACTACATCCACGCACATTCAAGCATCCCAGTTTTATAAAGTTTTTCTTTTTCTTTTTTAGTAAATGTTACTAGCCCATCGCTCCCGGCATCTTAGTCTCCTCATACGACACGCATGGCTTACGGAGGAAATATTCTTTTCCACTTCCCCATGAACAATAGAAGAAATAAAGAAGAACAAGAGCAATTTAGAAAAAGGAGAAAAACCTAGATGTATATATATATATATACACACACACACACACACATATATATATATATATATATATATATATATATATATATATATATATATATATATATATATATATATATATATAAACACGCTAGATAACAGGGAAATCTTGCTACTCCTACTTACACTTTGGTCACACTTCACAGACACGCACATGCATATATATATATATATATATATATATATATATATATATATATATATATATATATATATATATAGGTAGGTAGTAGGTAGTAGGTAGTAGGTTGGTAGACAGCAACCACCCAGGGAAGTACTTCCGTCCTGCCGGATGTCTGTGAAACAGAAACCTGTAACTGTATATATATATATATATATATATATATATATATATATATATATATATATATATATATATATATATATATTTTTTTTTTTTTATTTATATATGGGGTCCACCTCTGGTGTAAATTGTGGGACCCATAGCCTCGGAGAAGTGGATAAAAAGGCTTCAAGGAAGAATATTTGGATTTCTTCCTGAAGCCATTTGAATATTCCACTTCCCCTACCACCCCATCTTTTGAACTATTTTTTTTTTTTTTTACCAATAGGAATATTTTATTACATAATATGGCACAGAAGATTTAAGAGATACATTGTTGATATAAAGGTGGCATATACGGTACATGTTGTTACGTGTGTATCATCGATTATAAGGCGAAAATCTCATCCAGCTCCTCAGAGCTGGGGCGTGTGCCCAAAATGCAGCATGCATTACCCCTTTGAACAGCCGCACTGAGCCGCTGGAACAGAAAACTAGCTGCCCTGGGATCCCTAGTTACCCTGATGAGTCTTTTTCCCAACTCCTTAAGGAAATTAGATGCACTCTTTCCCCATGAGCCAAGGGTCTCTGAGCCTATGGGAACAAACATATAATGATGGGCAAGTTCTCCATATTTTCTAGACTTTTGGGACTCCCTAAAGCTGGCAGCTGCCCCTCCTTCCTCCCTGGTGTATTGGAGATAGGTATCAGCCAAGGTAGATGCACATGTATAGTCCCACACCACCTGCTTCCCATCTGTCCAGGCTTGAAGGGTGATACCATCTGGACGCTTCTGGCTGCCATCAGATCTGCATAGTTGGGGTGGCTCCCTTACTGCTGGGCATCCAGCTGTTGTGAGGCTCCTCTTGATAATGTTATTAACCTCCTCATGTCTTGCAATCTTTCCCTCGGATTTACGGCACACAAGACCATGGTACCCGAATCGGTCTGCTGCTTCACTGCCACAAATACACCTGTGTTCGGCGAGAATAGGGGCGGCAAGTCGAAGGGCAACACCGATGCGGATGGTCTGTGGGTCGAGGCGTGTGCCAAGGCTGGAGTTGGGAACAGCCAACAGAAAGTCCCCAGCATGAGGGGCTCTCACTGCCAGGAGGCGGGCTCTATCCTTCCCTGACACACTCTGAAGCATCGTTGAGGCTATATTTTCCACTATTGGACCATCCCAGTGCGATTGTTTGTAGTTGTTGGGGGGAGCAGGTCTGGTTTCTGAGCCCGTTAGATTATCCCAGATCATTGCTCCGTCAATGAATTTTTGGTCCTGGGCTCCAATCTTGTCCCTAAGATGTTCAGGGAGAATCGCTGCTACAAGCTCTCTGGATGCAATACACGAGGACAGAAAAGCAGGTAACGCAATCTGTGATGACTTGCGGACACCAATGCCTCCTAGTCTGACTGGAAGTGTAGCTTGGTTCCACTGCCCGTCTTCTAGAGTAAGGTTAAGTACTTTCGTAAAAATCTGCCTCAGAATACTGTCATATTCGTGCAGTATAGGGTTATCATATGAAGGTGCACATCTTAGGAAATATGTCAACCTGGGCAGACTCAAGCACTTTGTGAGAAGGTACAAGGCATCGTGGGTGTCCAGATTGCCTATTCGTTGTTCCATTCTCCTTAACTCTTCCAATTTCTTCCTGAGAATTGTGTCAATGGCATTGCTTCCCAGAGGTGCTCCTAGCAAGACACTATTTGTGGGGGCAATGACTGCTGCTCCTGGTAGTTTTGATCTCACTGCATTTATCACTTGTTGACTGACTGAGATGATTTCACATTTGGATGGATTCAGGATGAGACCCATTTCCTGTCCCCGTGTCATTACCTGTGTAAGGTCATGTAGGAGGGACTCCTTTGTACCTGCTAGTGTGCCATCATCTAGGAACCAGATGTTTAGCTCGCTGGTCAGTCTGACTGTGATTTCCCTAACTGCAATACAGAAGAGAAATGGTGCAAGAGGATCTCCTTGTTGGACACCCTCCGATGATGTGATTTCATGCTCTCCAAAGAGAAGCATTGATTCCTTGCTATAACCAGCTGAAACAAAAGGGAAGAGACCAGGGAAATGTTCTTGTACTGCTGCTAATACCACGTCTCTTTTCAGGAGATTGAACGCATTCTTGAAATCTAATTTTACCACTGCATTGTCCTCAGGCAGGTTGTTGATATATGCCCTTGTTGCATGAACCGCTGCTTCACTTCCTTGAGAGACCCCAAAGCCAAGCTGGTTTGGTTGAAGCATCAAGGCTGCCTGTGCACGAATACTTCGGACAGCAGCTTTGGATACGAGGCGGCGTAACGTGTTGCCTACTGCAATTGGCCGAATTCCTCCATCCTTCTTTTTAAGTGCACAAAGTGTTGCACCAAAAAAGAAAGGTCTAATTTCATCAGGAATCAGACCAGCCAAGGAATTGTTGACGAACCTTGTGATCTCTGAAAGCAGTGTCTCTGCAATTTCCCCAATAACTGGATTAACCATTTCCTTTAAATGCTGTGGCCTTATTCCAGTGTAACCCCCAGCAGAGCCAGATGGGAACGACATTATTGCTTTGTAAATGTCTGAGTCTTCCACAATCAATGGTTCCATAGTGGGGACAGAGGTGTTGGAACTGTTGGTGCCACTGGTTTCCCTGGCAGGGTGCTTTCCTCTAAGTGCTTCAGCCGTGTCAGCATCCCTGGGAGCAACTGTATCTTCACTGGTAATAATTCTGATTGCCCCCACTGTGTTGCCCTCTTCAATTTTCTTGCTCACCTGGACTCTGACTTTTTCACTGTCAGTAGAGTGAGTGGGGGTTCTGCCTCTCCCTTTTTTGTGTTGACGGGGAAGGTGAATGAGGTTATCAACTCTAGGAAAATCTCTTAAGGATTTAATTATCATTGAGGCTAGCCTCTTTCCCCTTCTTTCCGGCACAGCTAAGCAGACATTGCCAAAAAGTAGCAGGTTGTGCCATGCCTTGATGGTTGGTGGAGCATTTAAGATAGTGGAACCATCGTTTACTTTTTTCAGGAGGTCTGTAAGTTTCCCAGCTGCGTGTGGACGGGCTGCTTTGGGAATATGTGTGAGTGTCCTCGTACCTGTTGCTTTGATTGCTTCCGAGAGATTGTCTGATGAGATAAAATCTGTTGGAGTGGGTTCAGGTGCCTGAGGTGGCTCTGGATCATCACTTTCCACAGGAGGACATCCTGAACCAGGGCAACTACCGTGTTTGCGGAGGAAACCATTAGAGTTGAGACAACGAAGCTGTAAGCATGACCGACACTTGCCTCTCCTAGTATTGCCAGCCGTGCCATTTCCCTGGCTGCTTGCTTCCTCCTGGTTGGCATCCATCTGCTAGACTAGACAATAGGAGTGGAATATGACATGCTGGGTGGGTATGGTGCGTGGGAGGTAGTGAACTTGACCGTGGTGGCCTGGTGGAGTTTGAGGGGCCGGGAGGGGAAGGGGAAAACTTCCCTTGGGAATTAGGTGGGGGAGGCGCAGGTTGAGTGGGGTTATATATATATATATACATATATATATATATATATATATATATATATATATATATATATATATATATATATATATATATATATATATATATATATATATATATATATATATATATATGTCGTGCCGAATATGTAAAACTGGTCAATTAGCAAGAACACATTTAAAATTAAGACCTAAAAATTTTCTCTTATACGTTTAAAGATATATTTTTTTCATTAATGTTGATGTAAAAATTTATAATTTTGCATCAAAAGAATCTTAGAAAACTTACCTAACCTTATTATAACAAGAACAATTTATTTTAGCCTAACCCAACTAAATATATTTTAGATTTATTTACAATAATTTAATACTAAACAAACACAGTGAAATATATTTTTTTCGTTAGGTTCAGAATGATTTTGGCGAAATTTTTGCATACACAAATTTTCGCTTGTCCTATATGGAAAGATGAGCGTTGCTATTTAAGCCAAGATGGCAAGTTCTGCCTATTCGGCACGACATATATATATATATATATATATATATATATATATATATATATATATATATATATATATATATATATATATATATATATATATATATATATATATGCACACACACAAGGTGACCCAGAAGTCTGGAGACACACTTCTGGGCTTTTAAAATCCTTGTGAGGGTTTTTCGAGGAATACACAGCTCCAAGGATGACCTGGAAATGGGTATTCCTCGAGAAACTCTCAGAAGATTTTAAAAGCCCAGAAGTGTGTGTGTGTGTGTCCAGACTTTTGGGTCATCCCGTATATATATATATGAATAAACATAAATTTTTATGGAAGGCTTGAACCGTGGTCCAGAAATTAACAGGTATATCACTCTACTGCTTCGGCTACGAAGCTTCTAATAGGGAAGATATGGAAACAGTTTTTCTGTACATGTTCCTCAGAGACACTAACTGTAACCCAGATGAACTCCTCCCTACAGCCCAGGAGCTTTAGTTCATAGACAAGTGGAGGAGTTATGTTAGGTGCATGAGGAGACATCATTGCCAGAGCAGAATTGCATCACGTTATCAACGAGTTTTTCATTTTGAGTTACCTAATATTGCCATATATGATACTGTCGATACCCATGGCAGGTGTTGGATACATGTGCACTCAACAGTATGACACAGGATCATTCACCTCTTTGACACAAGATCGTTCATGTGGTCGATTCAGGTTCGTGCGTCAGTTCGATACGCTGTTGGTCGTCTGTTTGACACGGGTTCATTGACTTGTTTGATACAGTTCATTAACCAGTGCTTCAAAATTTCGTTCACTTGTTCATTACAGGCTCGGTCGCAATTTTCGAAACTTAGCCACATCGATCCGAAAAAAACCTTCATAACGTCATGGAGGAGCAATTTATTCCATCTGCTAAATCAAGTGATTATTAATTCGCATATTAATATTTTAATATTAATACAATTATAATAGTATCTACATAGGAAAGGCAATTATTATCTCATAATAATCTATAAATATTTAACACGAATATATTTTTTGCTTCATAGCAATTATTAGGAAGGGTAAAAACCTGACGAATTATCACATTTATTCTGTTTTTCCTGCAGATTCGGATTTTTTTTTTCAAAAAATTTAATTTTTTATACTATATAAATGTGTTTTAACTGCGTTAAATTCGAGCTCACAAAATTATAATATATTGCAATTATTTTGCTCACGTTATGTCACAAGAACCGGCTTGAGTTCGGTAGTATTGTGTCTGGAAGACACTTGATGGTTAGGTTGGGTTAGGTTAGGTAAGACTTGTCAGGCAACAGGACAAGCACTTTCTTGATTCGAGTCTTAGCCATATGATGACCCGCAGCTCCAGCTGAGAATCATCATATGACCCGTAAGCCAGCCTTATGAACCAGCCTTATGATCCTGTAAGCTAGCCTTCCGCTGGTTTACTGGTCCACCCCTTTAAAAATTATGGTCACACGATGGACCAGGGGTCTAGCGGTCGTGGTCTAGATTTATGTAAAACTCTCCGTACACCTCTTGCCCATGTTCACATATCTGTGGAGAGTTATTTAATGCATGTCGCATCTTGAGGGGTAAGAGGCAGTAGGCTAAAATGAGAGGAGTTAGAAAAACATTTTTTTGCTTGTAAATTCAACAGGAAAACAAAAAGGACTTGCGTGTTATGTCTTCAGAGGCAAATTTCACTTACATCAAGTATCTCTGCAAACTACATGTCTGCGTTTGTCTCTTTCAAGAGTTGCGGCTCAAGTGGACTGAGAACGGAAGTGAGAGCAAATGTGCCTCCCTTCCGATTCAGCCGCAATTATCTAACATAACGGTCGGTAGCACACTACAATACCTTCACAGCTTCACAGTCGCTACAGGTCCCTGGTTGTCAGACTCCAGTTTCTGTGAAGCGTGCGACATCGTACTGACTGAGATAGATTACCTGGCGAAAGAAAGGATATCGATTTGGGAGCCACACAAGGTCAATACCGCGCATCATGGCTGCTAACCAAAAAAAAAAAAAAAACCTTGCGATGAAGAGGGGTCCATAAGCTCGGGCCAAAAGTCCTCTTCCACTACAGTGATGGTTTCAAGACGAGTAAATGTGTTGGTGCTAGTTTATGATCGGTTAAATGTTGCCTTCGCTGCCAAACTCTGCTATGCAGTTGGCCACCCCATTGATTTTGTTTAACTTACAAAACAGGGCAGGTTTGTTATTTTTCTGACTAACAACAATATAGGCAAGAATCACAGACCCAAATGGGATACCTGGCAACGTTATTTATAAGCTAAGGTCGATATCTCTCTAAGCCGGCAGAGAGCTCTAGCGAATTTCTTGGGTCCCACGGGAGCCCTGGCCATTGCTCTATTTGGAGAACTACAGCTTTTGTGGCAAAGTCAGTGACCAGCCTGGCTATACCCAATAAGTTTAAATCTGCCATTGAGGATTAGCCTTCCTCTTTTCTGGCTAATCACCGTGAGGAAGTTGTGTAAGCTTCCCTCCGTCTCAGCCTGCCTAACTCACCTACAGTTTTACATCGGCCGGCAGATTTCTCTGTAGCATCCTTACTGCCTGTCCCCTCGACAACCTTCCTCATTGTCCTTTACTCTGTAACTGAGAAAAGAGTCACCTTCCGTTCAAAGCAGACTTCCTCCTGCATGATCACTAAGCCATCTTCAACCCTCAAATTCATTTTCACGAAGATACAAACTTGATTGCAGTGATGTAGTTTTCGAATTCGTCACTACATATTCGTATATATGAAGGCAATGTCCTTCCAAATCCTATTTTATGACCAGTGATCCCTTCCAGCTACCATACTCCATACACATAAACTTGTCGTTCTTCCTATTCTTCTAAACAGGGTAACTTTCCCGTACTTGCACCTATAACGTACCATGTCGATATTGAAAGCAATTTTTGTCTGACAAGGAGAGCCAAACATTAGCTTATTCAGTACACAATACACCATGTTCTAACGATTCCCATGTGTTCACATTTTACTTTCACTCTATATTAACACACTACGTTTCTTATCAGTCTGGTAGACTGGTTTATTTCTTACCTGTCCATTCCTAGTTGTCAGGTGACCATGAATCAAGAGAATGAAAAGGTCATAGGTTGCTGGACGATAAGCCTAGCAAAAGTAGAATTACGGGAAGACTTGGAAATAGTTTAACGAGCTTGTGGCGATGCAGTGTGTTGCTAAGAGTGAATATCCCTGGTAATATTGTGTCTGTTACTGGTAATATAGTGACTGTCACTTGTAATATAGTAACTGTCACTGGTTAACAGTGATTGTAACTGGTGACAGTGACAGTCATTGGTAATAGTCACTGTCACTAATGACTGATTTTTCTATCTTGTGGATTCCCGGAGTCATCGTTTCTGCGTCCCATTTCTAGACCATTTCTGTGGTTGATAATAATGACAGTACATGACAATAAAGACCATAGATTCGTAATAAAGACCGTACCTGGTATTCTGCGTGGTCTCTCTTTTTTAATGATAAATCTATGTGGCAATATTTTGGTTGAGTTAGAACCAAGTCTCAAGACTCATCGCTTCCTTTCTTTGTTGGTCTTGAGCAAAACTTGTCTAATATCTGAGCTGTTTGTTGATACCTCGCTGGAGTCCCTACTTCTCTGCTACTGGTAGTTCAATAATCCATCGTCTCTCGCTTACTGTTCTTGCTCGTCTCTGCTGCTGGTACCGATTGA
Organism: Cherax quadricarinatus; assembly: GCF_038502225.1. Classification (NCBI taxonomy): domain Eukaryota; kingdom Metazoa; phylum Arthropoda; class Malacostraca; order Decapoda; family Parastacidae; genus Cherax; species Cherax quadricarinatus. The sequence goes on along the minus strand of NC_091292.1, from coordinate 30,373,348 downwards.
TCTGTCTGCTTATTCTCTCTCTCTCTCTCTCTCTCTCTCTCTCTCTCTCTCTCTCTCTCTCTCTCTCTCTCTCTCTCTCTCTCTCTCTCTCTCTCTCTTTCTCTCTCTCTCTCTCTGCTTATTTAAATAACAAGTAGGCAACTTTTGGTTTGAAGTTGCTTTTCTTATGAAACAACTTTTACTCTCCTTTTTCCCCCTCACTCTCCACCTCTCCATCACTCTCTTCCTCTCCCTTGCTCTCCGCCTCTCCCTCACTGTCCACCTCTGCAGAATTTATTTTTAGAGTACAAGTCCTAGGTCGCTCTCTGACCGTCTCTTCGATTCACTGCAACAGATTAACAAGTTAGCCATAATTATTATTATCTGTCTCTATATTCCCCATAGCAAATACTGTGTAATCATGAATATCTCACAGGAAATATATATTTAGTGGCGGACTCGTCGTAATAACACTAGTATTAGAAAAGTAATATATGTAGGCTGTATGTAGGACATTTACGTAGAATTGTGGCGCCATTAAACATTTTTCAATAAAAAAAGAACATGAAATTAGAAGGTTCTATCAAGGATATGTTCACCGAGTATCAAGGATATATACACCAAGTATCGAGGATATATACACCGAGTATCAAGAATATATACACCGAGTATCAAGGATATATACGCCAAGTATCAAGGATATATACACCGAGTATCAAGGATATATACACCGAGTATCAAGGATATATACACCGAGTATCAAGGATATATACACCGAGTATCAAGGATATATACACCGAGTATCAAGGATATATACACCGAGTATCAAGGATATATACACCGAGTATCAAGGATATATACACCAAGTATCAAGGATATATACACCGAGTATCAAGGATATATACACCGAGTATCAAGGATATATACACCGAGAAGTGTATGGCTCTTAGTGTATATTGGCTGACAGTTTACCTTAATCTTCAGGGACTAAAATATTCTTGACTGGTGGTGAGCAGGTGATACTCAGCCTTAATTATCCTCGTTAACTCAATGATATTTAAACCTTATTAACAAACCAACCTTGAAATATAACTTGATCCGAGGGGATCTTTACCTCAACAACCCATCCAGGAAGAGACTTCTATACACTATATAGAAATAAAGAAACTTTCTACTCTAACCAGTGTTTGGTACTTATCCATTACTGTTATGTGGATGTTATACCGAATCCGTCATCATGTAGTCTCAGTCATCGCTTATTCTAGATTAACAAACAGCATATAGCTTACTACCATACAGCTATATGCTGTTCCATGGATAGATTTTTATACTACAGCGAGTGAACTGGTTTCAAGTGACACATACACACACCATGACACATGATCTCGGAGTAAATTTTACTAGTTAAATATGGAGTCACAACACCGTCTGGTCATCAACTAGGGATGCCGACTGACTTCTGTGCATTATCTTCAGATTTGACTCTTCCCTTTCCATGGTGCCAATGGCTTTATGCACGTTTTATTGCTGATTTACCTGAATTATTATACTAAACCAGGTGACATGGATTTCAGCTACTATGGGCAAATTGGCTTAAATATATTTATTCCATTATAGATGAATGTTTTTCATAAACAGATTTCACTTCCGTAACTATTTTATTAGGGAACTTTTAATATTAGAAATTTCATGAAGACATTGGCCAACTCATTATGACGTAAGAGATTCTCTGCATGTGACGTTCATCTCTGCCTCACCTCATATGACGTTTTCAGCTTCCGTTTTGCCTCAGTTTTGGAAAGGATAATTAATTTCCTATTCTGAGTTACAGAGTTGACTTGATGAGTTTTCATTTACGAAGTGAAGTTAAATATGAAGGCTCAAGGCATTACAGAAACTAAGGTGTGAAACTCTTCTTTTATCGTCCTCTTTGTTACTAAATTAATCCATACAGCACATCTTTCTCCTTCGCTGTTAGAATCTATGACTACCTACTTGGAGTCTACCTGGAGGGTATTCCGGGGATCAACGCTACCGGGCCCGGTCCATGACCAGGTATCCCGGTTGGATCAGGGGCTGATCAACTAGCCTGTTATTGCTGGCCAAACGTAGTTAAACGTATGAACCACAGCCTGGCTGATCCGGCGCTGACTTTTGGTATCTGTCCAGTTCTCTCTTGAAGACAGCCAGGAGTCTATTAGTAATTACCCTTGTGACTGGTGGTAGGCTGTTGAACAGTCTTTTGCTAAATATGATGCATTATTCATTTTATATATTCACGTCCTGTTGCGACTAATCTTCACTATAATCTCACTATTACGGTGTACATATATTGCAACATACAGAAAAATACATTATTACTGTATGGAATTAATTTACATTCCTAAAATAGGGTAGACATTAACGTACACCACTCACTTTCCCGCTTGGGAATAAATACCAAGCCTCACCACTCACTCTCCCACCACTCCCTTACTCCCCCACCACTCCCTAACTCCCCCACCACTCCCTCACTCTCCCACCACTCCCTCACTCTCCCACCACTCCCTCACTCTCCCAACACTCCTTCACTTCCCCTCCACTCCCTTACTCCCCACCACTCCCTTTCTCCCCCACCACTCCCTAACTCCCCCACCACTCCCTCACTCTCCCACCACTCCCCTACTCCCCACCACTCCCTCACTCTCCCACCACTCCCTTACTCCCCACCACTCCCTCACTCCCCCACCACTCCCTTACTGCCCCACCACTCCCTAACTCCCCCACCACTCCGTCACTCCCCCACCACTCCCTCACTCTCCCACCACTCACTTACTCCCCAACACTCCCTTTCTCCCCCACCACTCCCTCACTCCCCCACCACTCCCTCACTCCCCCACCACTCCCTCACCCCCACCACTCACTCACTGCCCCATCACTTCCTCACTCCCCCACCACTCCCTCACTCCCCAACACTCCCTCACTCACCCACCACTCCCTCACTCTCCCACCACTCCCTCACTCCCCACCACTCCCTCACTCCCCACCACTCCCTCACTCCTCCACCATTCCTTCATTCTCCCACCACTCCCTCAATCCCCCACCACTCCCTCACTCCCCCACCACTCCCTCACTCCCCCACCACTTCTCCATCACTCCCTCACTCTTCCACCACTCTCTCACTCCTCCACCACTCAATCACTCCCACACCACTCCCACACTCCCCCGCCACTCCCTCACTCCTCCATCACTCCCTCACTCTTTCACCAATCCCTCACTCTCCCACCACTCCCTCACTCTCCCACCACTCTCTCACTCCCCCACCACTCCCTCATTCCCCCACCACTCCCTCACTCCCCCCACTCCTTCACTCCTCACCACTCCCTCACTCCCCCACCACTCCCTCACTCCCCCACCTCTTTCTCACTCCCCCACCACTCCCTCACTCTCCCACCACTCCCTCACTCCCGCACCACTCCCTCACTCCCCACCACTCCCTCACTCCCCCACCACTCTCTAACTTCCCCACAACTCCTTCACTCTCCCACCACTTCCTCACTCTCCCACCACTCCCTCACTCCCCATCACTCCCTCACTCTCCCATCACTCCCTCACTCCCCAACCACTCCCTCACTCTCCCACCACTCATTCACTCTCCCACCACTCCCTTACTCTCCCACCACTCCCTCACTCCCCCACCACTCCCTCACTCCACCATCACTCCCTCACTCTCCCACCACTCCCTCACTCCCCCACCACTCCCTCACTCTCTCACCACTCCCTCACTCCCCATCACTCCCTCACACTCCCACCATTCACTCACTCTCTCACCGCTCCCTCACTCCCCCATCACTCAGTCACTCTCCCACCATTCACTCACTCTGTCACCACTCCCTCACTCCCCCATCACTCCCTCCCTCCCATATCACTCCCTCACTCTCCCACTACTCCCTCACTCTCCCACCATTCACTCATTCTCTCACCACTCCCTCACTCTCCCATCACTCCCTCACTCCCCCATCATTCTCTCACTCCCCCATCACTCCCTCACTCTCCCACCACTCCCTCACTCTCCCACCATTCACTCACTCTATCACCACTCCTTCACTCCCCACCACTCCCTCACTCTCCCACTACTTCCTCACTCTCCCACCATTCCCTCACTCTCCCACCACTCCCTTACTTCCCCACTACTCCCTCACTTCCCCATCACTCCCTCACTCCTCCATCACTCCCTCACTCTCTCACCACTCCCTCTCTCTCCCTCCATTCACTCACTCTTTCACCAGACCCGCACTTCCCCATCACTCCCTCACTCCATTATCACTCCCTCACTCTCTCACCATTCACTCACTCTCTCACCACTCCCTCACTCCCCCATCACTCCCTCACTCCATTATCACTCCCTCACTCTCTCACCATTCACTCACTCTCTCACCACTCCCTCACTCCCCCATCACTCCGTCACTCCCCCATCATTCCGTCACTCCCCCATAACTCCCTCACTCTCCCACCACTCCCTCACTCTCTCACAATTCACTCATTCTCTCACCACTCCCTAACTCCCCCACCACTCCCTCACTCTCCCACCACTCCCTCACTCTGCCACCACTCCTTCACTCTCCCACCACTCCCTCACTCCCCCACCACTCCCTCACTCCCCATCACTCCGTCACTCTCCCACCATTCACTCACTCCCTCACCACTCCCTCACTCCCCCATCACTCCCTCACTCTTCCACCATTCACTCACTCTCTCACCACTCCCTCACTCTCCCACCACTCCTTCACTCTCCCACCACTCCCTCACTCTCCCACCATTCACTAACTCCCCCACCACTCCTTCACTCCCCATCACTCCCTCACTCTCCCACCATTCACTCACTTTCCCACCATTCACTCACTCTCCCACCATTCACTCACTCTCTCACCGCTCCCTCACTCCCCCATCACTCCCTCACTCTCCACCACTCCCTCACTCTCCAACCACTACCTCACTCTCCCACCTCTTCCTCACTCTTCCATCACTCCCTCACTCCCCCACCACTCCCTCACTCTCCCACCACTTCCTAACTCTCCCATCACTCCCTCACTCTGCCACCTCTCCTTTACCCCTCACACAAAAGCGAGAGCTGAACCTCCTGGGAAGGAGAGATGGACACCTTGGGACACCCTCTGGGACTCACTGAAGCCTCGGTCCTTCCAACTTAATTGACACATCTTATGCTTTCCTAAGAATAAAGTGCAAAATTCCCTACAGAAAATAGTATCAATATATATATATATATATATATATATATATATATATATATATATATATATATATATATATATATATATATATATATATATATATATATATATATATATATATTTCAACAAACCGGCCGTATCCCACCGAGGCAAGGTGGCCCAAAAAGAACAACGAAACTTTCTCTTTTTAAATTTAGCAATTTATGCAGAAGAAGGGGTTACTAGCCCCTTGCTCCCGGCATTTTAGTCGCCTCTTACAACACGCATGGCTTACGGAGGAAGACTTCTGTTCCACTTCCCCATGGAGATAAGAGGAAATAAACAAGAACAAGAAATAGAAAGAAAATAGAAGAAAACCCAGAGGGGTGTGTATATATATATATGCTTGTACATGCATGTGTAGTGACCTAAGTGTATGTAGAAGTAGCAAGACGTACCTGAAATCTTGCATGTTTATGAGACAGACAAAAGACACGAGCAATCCTACCATAATGTAAAACAATTACAGGCTCTCGTTTTACACTCACTTGGCAGGACGGTAGTACCTCCCTGGGCGGTTACTGTCTACCAACCTACTACCTATGATATATATATATATATATATATATATATATATATATATATATATATATATATATATATATATATGTATATACATTTTTTTTATTATTATCACACTGGCCGATTCCCACAAAGACAGGGTGGCCCGAGAAAGAAAAACTTTCACCATCATTCACTCCATCACTGTCTTGCCAGAAGGGTGCTTTACACTACAGTTTTTAAACTGCAACATTAACACCCCTCCTTCAGAGTGCAGGCACTATACTTCCCATCTCCAGGACTCAAGTCCGGCCTGCCGGTTTCCCTGAACCCCTTCATAAATGTTACTTTGCTCACACTCCAACAGCACGTCAAGTATTAAAAACCATTTGTCTCCATTCACTCCTATCAAACACGCTCACGCATGCCTGTTGGAAGTCCAAGCCCCTCGCACACAAAACCTCCTTTACCCCCTCCCTCCAACCGTTCCTAGGCCGACCCCTACCCCGCCTTCCTTCCACTACAGACTGATACACTCTTGAAGTCATTCTGTTTCGCTCCATTCTCTCTACATGTCCGAACCACCTCAACAACCCTTCCTCAGCCCTCCAGCCTTCTCCTCGCTGCAACATTCATCACCCACGCTTCACACCCATATAAGAGTGTTGGTAAAACTATACTCTCATACATTCCCCTCTTTGCCTCCAAGGACAAAGTTCTTTGTCTCCACAGACTCCTAAGTGCACCACTCACCTTTTTTCCCTCTCCAATTCTATGATTCACCTCATCTTTCATAGACCCATCTGCTGACACATCCACTCCTAAATATCTGAACACATTCACCTCCTCCATACTCTCTCCCTCCAATCTGATATCCAATCTTTCATCACCTAATCTTTTTGTTATCTTCATAACATTACTCTTTCCTGTATTCACTTTTAATTTTCTTCTTTTGCATATCCTACCAAATACATATATATATATATATATATATATATATATATATATATATATATATATATATATATATATATATATATATATATATATATATATATATATATATATATATATACATGTCGTGCCAAATATGTAAAACTGGTCAATTAGCAAGAACTCCTTTAAAATAAAGTCCTTTCTGAAATTTTCTCTTACACGTTTATAGATATATTTTTTTCATTAATGTTAATGTAAAAAGTTTTAATTTTGCAACAAAAGAATCTTAGAAAACTTACCTAACCTTGTTGTAACAAGAGCAATTTATTTTAGCCTAACCCAACTAAATATATTTTAAATACCTTTACAGTAATTTAGTACTAAACAACCACAATCAAATATATTTTTTTCGTTAGGTTCAGAATGATTTTGGCGAAACTATTGCATACACAAATTTTCACTTGTCCTATATGGCAAGATGAACGTTGCTATTTAAGCCAAGATCGCAAGTTCTGCCTATTCGGCACGACATATATATATATATATATATATATATATATATATATATATATATATATATATATATATATATATATATATATATATATATATATATATATATATATTTCGTGCCGAATATGTAAAACTGGTCAATTAGCAAGAACTCCTTTAAAATTAAGACCTTTCTAAAATTTTCTCTTATACGTTTAAAGATATATTTTTTTCATTAAAGTTGATATAAAAATTTATAATTTTGCACCAAAAGAATCTTAGAAAACTTACCTAACCTAATTATAACAAGAACAATTTATTTTAGCCTAATCCAACTAAATATATTTTAGATTTGTTTACAATAATTTAATACTAAACAAACACAGTGAAATATATTTTTTTCGTTAGGTTCAGAATGATTTCGGCGAAATTATTGCATACACAAATTTACACTTGTCCTATATGGCAAGATGAACGTTGCTATTTAAGCCAAGATCGCAAGTTCTGCCTATTCGGCACGACATATATATATATTATATATATATATATATATATATATATATATATATATGCATATGTGTGTGTGTGTGTGTGTGTGTGTGTGTGTGTGTGTGTGTGTGTGTGTGTGTGTGTGTGTGTGTATGTATGCAATAAGATCACAGTAAAGAGGTGATTTCAGAATTTGCAAAACAACCACTGTGAAAGAATAGAGAAATTCCAAGCGCTTTCGTGACTCCTCACTTTATCAAGGAACAATGTGAGCAGTCACAATTAGTCCTTGATAATGTGAGTAGTCACGAAAGCGCTTGGAATTTCTCTATTCTTTCACAGTATATATATATATATATATATATATATATATATATATATATATATATATATATATATATATATATATATATATATATATACATTTATATATATACGTATCTTTGTGAATGTTTTGTCAATGTATTTTGTCTTTAAATGAAATATATATATAGTGGGTGGTAGGGAAAAATTCTCAAATAGCTTCAGGGAGAACCTTGAGTTTTCCCTGAAGCAAGTTTATTCTTTTCTCTGAGGATGAGGGTCCCTAGGACAGTTCTAGAGGTGGTACCTCCCTATATTTTATATATATATATATATATATATATATATATATATATATATATATATATATAATATATATATATATATATATATATATATATATATATATATATATATATATATATATATATAAATATAAAATATAGGGAGGTACCACCTCTAGAACTGTCCTAGGGACCCTCATCCTCAGAGAAAAGAATAAACTTGCTTCAGGGAAAACTCAAGGTTCTCCCTGAAGCTATTTGAGAATTTTTCCCTACCACCCACTATATATATATTTCATTTAAAGACAAAATACATTGACAAAACATTCACAAAGATACGTATATATATAAATGTATATATATATATATATATATATATATATATATATATATATATATATATATATATATATATATATACATATATTTATATATATATATATATATATATATATATATATATATATATATATATATATATATATATATATATATATATATATGTCGTGCCGAATAGGCAGAACTTGCGATATTGGCTTAAATAGCAACGTTCATCTTGCCATATAGGACAAGTGAAAATTTGTGTATGCAATAATTTCGCCAAAATCATTCTGAACCTAACGAAAAAAATATATTTCACTGTGTTTGTTTAGTATTAAATTATTGTAAACAAATCTAAAATATATTTAGTTGGGTTAGGCTAAAATAAATTGTTCTTGTTATAATAAGGTTAAGTGAGTTTTCTAAGTTCCTTTTGGTGCAAAATTATAAATTTTTACATCAACATTAATGAAAAAATATATCTTTGAACGTATAAGAGAAAATTTTAGGAAGGACTTAATTTTAAATGAGTTCTTGCTAATTGGCCAGTTTTACATATTCGGCACGACATATATATATATATATATATATATATATATATATATATATATATATATATATATATATATATATATATATATATAGATAGATAGATAGATAAATAGAGAGGTGAAGAGAGTGGTGAGAGAGTGCAAAAAGAGAACAAATGATAAAGTGGGAGCTGGAGGTAATGGGTAGATGGCGGGAATATTTTGAGGAACATTTAATTGACGATGAAGAAAGGGAGGCAGTAATTTCATGCACTGGCCAGGAGTGAAGAAGAGCAGGATGTGAGTGTGAGGGAGGTGCGTGAGGCATTACGTAGAATGAAATGGGGTAAAACAGCTGGAACTGACGGGATCATGACAGAAATGTTAAAAGCAGGGGGGGATATAGTGTTGGAGTGGTTGGTACTTTTGTTTAATAAATGTATGAGAGAGGGGAAGGTACCTAGGAATTGGCAGAGAGCGTGAATAATTCCTTTATATAAAGGGAAGGGGGACAAGAGATTGTAAAAATTATAGGGGAATAAGTTTACTGAGTATACCAGGAAAAGTGTATGGTAGGGTTATTACTGAAAGAATTAGAGGTAAGTCAGAGAGGATTCCAGGTGAGCAAGAAGGCTTTAGAATGGGTAGGGGATGTGTAGACCAGGTATTTTCATTAAAGCATGTATATGAACAGTTTTTAGATAAAGGTAGGGAAGTTTTCACTGCATTTGTATTATTCAAAGGGCTGAAGAGGGGCTGTTGAGGTGGTTTGGTCATTTAGAGAAATTGGAACAAAGTAGGATGACTTGGAGAGCGTATAAATCTATTGGGGTAGGAAGGCGGGGTTGGGGTCGTCCCCGAATAGGTTGGAGGGAGGGAGGGGGTAAAGGTGGTTTTGTGGGAGAGGAGCTTGGACTTCCTGCAAGCGTGCGTGAGCGTTTTAGATAGGAGTGAATGGAAAATGGTTTTGGAGACCTGACGAGCTTTTAGAGTGTGAGCAGGGTCATATTTTGTGAAGTGATTCAGGGAAACCGGTTAGCCGGACTTGAGTCCTGGAAATGGGAAATACAATGCGTTTAGGATATTAACTGTTTGGATTGGCGTCTAAATTGTCGTATCTGAGCACCTCTGTAAAGACAGTGATTATGTATGAGTGATGGTGAAAGTGTTGAATGATGAAAGTTTTTCCTATCTTTTTGGATTTTTCTTTCTTTTTGGGTCACCCTGCCTCGGTGGGAAGCGAGCGACATTTTGAATATATATATATATATATATATATATATATATATATATATATATATATATATATATATATATATATATATATTATTTTAACCACGAACGAGTGGTATTGATCAATAACAACACTGCGCTAGCCAAGGATTCGAACTGGCCCGCAATTGCAAGCGAGAACCTCATGACGCCTTAACCTACAGGACCACCCAATCCTACAAGAACCCAGCCAAGCTAGATGTGTTACTCTTGGTTCGAGGACATGCGGAGGTGTGGGAGCTTGGTTCTTGTAGGATTGGGTGGTCCTGTGGGTTAAGGCATCATGTGGTTCTCGCTCACAATGGCAAGCCAGTACAACATCGGTTCGAATCCTTGGTTAGTGCTGTGTTATTATTGATATATTATATATATATATATATATATATATATATATATATATATATATATATATATATATATATATATATATATATATATATATATATATATATATATATATATATATATATGCAAAACAACCACTGTGAAAGAGTAGTGAAATTCCAAGCGCTCTCATGACTACTCACATTGTCAAGGAACTATAGTTCCTTGACAATGTGAGTAGTCACGAAAGCGCTTGGAATTTCACTACTCTTTCACAGTGGTTATTTTGCATAATTTAAAATCACCTGTTTACTGTGATCTTATTGCATATATATATATATATATATATATATATATATATATATATATATATATATATATATATATATATATATATACATGCATACATACAAACAATGTAAGTCTTCTAGTTTATACATTCTTCTCGAGGCAATTTTTGTCAGAATAATTATGTTCCCCTCGTCTCTGTGTGATGAGTCATAACTCTGATGTGGAGGCTGTGAAGGTTGCTACAGAAGTTGGAAACTCTTTAATATCGGAGTGCGACAGGTGGCAAGAAGCGGCGTGTTTTTCATCTCTGCTGCTGTGCCCCTTTTTTACACCATCTACGGCCAACGTAAACAATGAACTTTTCTGGAAGTGCAGTCACAGTCCACGTTATGATCACTGTTATTGATTACTTCTTTAAACATTAGTGTTGTTGTTTTCGTGGTTCTTGTGAGGTGGTTGCTGCTGCTGCTATTGTTATTATTATTTTTAAAAACACCGACCGTCTTCCACAGAGGTAGGGTGATCCCCCCTCAAAAAAAAAAAAAAAGAGGAAACACTTACACCATCATTTCTTCAATCACTGTCTTCCCAGAATCGTGCTAATCACAGCTCAGATGACCCTCGGCAATTATTGCCATTATTATTAATAAAATGATTCAAACAGTAAAACTTTTATAGAGGTACACGACTTTTCGCTCATTTATGGTAAACTGTCAAGTGAGTCTAGATAATCAATCACAAGCTCACCTATACAATGAAGAGGATAGCGCGGCAGCAGGTGGAGATAAGACAAGCGATTAGCTGCTTCAGAATGTTGAGTGGAAGATTGCGTTAGATGAATGTGTTAGTCTATATTTTTCACTTTCTTGAGTGTATGGTCGAGCGCAAGTCAAAATTGAAAGCCCTTCCGCTCTAAAGAATAGAAAGGATTGGGCGATTCCCAATTTTCGGCCGATTCCGATACCCAGTTTTCAGCATACACCGATACTCAGTTTTTTTTCCCGAAGGCCATAATTTTCCTATATATATATATATATATATATATATATATATATATATATATATATATATATATATATATATATATATATATATATATATAAATATATATGGTTGTTAAGACACATAGGCAACACTTAAGCAACTTTATTCCGAAACGTTTCGCCTACACAGTAGGCTTCTTCAGTCGAGTACAGAAAGTAGGCAGGAGCAGTAGAGATGTGAAGACGATGTAATCAGTCCATCACCCTTAAAGTCGTCCTGTCGGTATTGTATACCATTTTGATATTCAGATATATATATATATATATATATATATATATATATATATATATATATATATATATATATATATATATATATATATATATATTATATATATATATTACTTTTTGTTTTTAAAATTATAATGACTATGTTCAATACATTAGGAAATACTTATTGCCCACTAGATATTATATAACACAGGAAAGTTAAATATTAAATAATTTGTGAGATGATAATGTTATTATTCATTACTTGGCCTCTTGTGTTAGTACTGATTGTCAAAGGCACTTGTCGATAGTGTGTGTGTGTGTGTGTGTGTGTGTGTGTGTGTGTGTGTGTGTGTGTGTGTGTGTGTGTGTGTGTGTGTTTGTGACAACAAACCAGCGGTTCTGTGATACAATAACTCAACGTCTCAGTGACAATAACCCAGAGTCTCAGTTCACAATACCCCAGCGTTTCTGTGACAATAACCCAGCGTCTCTGTGGCACAATATCCCAGGGTCTCAGTGATGCAATAACCCAGCGTCTCAGTGTCACAATAACCCAGCGTCTCAGTGACACAATAACCCAGCGTTTCAGTTCCAATAACCCAGCGTCTCAGTGACATAACCCAGCATCTCAGTGGCACAATAACCCAGCATCTCAGTTCACAATAACCCAGCGCCTCTGTAACACAATAACCCAGCGTCTGTGGCACAGTATCCCAGCGTCTCAGTGACAATAATCCAGCATCTCAGTGACGCAATAACCCAGCGTTTCAGTGACAATAACCCAGCGTCTCAGTGACATAATCCAGCATCTCAGTGACACAATAATCCAGCGTCTGACATAACCCAGCGTCTCTGACGTAATAACCCAGCGTATCCGTGACACAATAACACAGCGTATCAGTGACAATAACCCAGCGTCTCTGTGTCACAATAACCTAGCTTCTCGGTGTCACAATAACCTAGCGTCTCGGTGTCACAATAACCTCATGATCCACCTGTGTGTCTGTGGCATCTGAAGTCTTGGGAGAGAGCGCCACGCTCGCTGCCACCTCTGGCACTCCTAATAATCAAGGATCTTCAAGGGAAATGTCAAGGGGAAAAACATGCCTTGTTACTGGTGGAGGGCTCTTGATCCGAGTTATTGGGGCTATTTCATTGCTCGGATCAAATCTAATTTCCTTCTTTATGGCCCCTATGGGTTTTGCGGTTTCCAATGAATGTAATGACCGTTTTATTTATTATTATTATTAGTAATGGTAATAGTATTTGCAATAGTTGTGTTACCAATACCACTTTTATACAATTAGGATTTGTAATAATAAAATTTATGTATTTTTATAATTTATAATTTAAAATTTAATAATAGCAGTTACATCTTCAATGTACAATGATAAGACATTATTCACTGAATTTCTATTCATTGTATTAATGATACTACAGTAATGAAATGAACAATGATTCTACAATAATGAAATGAGCAATGATGATACCACAGCAATGGAATGAACTACTACTACTAATAATAGTAATAATGATAATTGTAATAACATGAGTATTTTTATTAATATAATAATTATAATAATTAAATAATTACTATTAAAAAAATGAGCATGATTCATCATGTTGTGCTCTCTCATGGCCCTATAACTATCATCTCCCATGAAACTTAACACTAACAAAATTATCACCAGCAGAGGAGCAGAAATAAAAGCTATGTAAGTTTCCCCTTACTTCTGAAAACTTAAATTGAAGATTAGAAAACCTACACACGTTGATTATCACACTAGTCCAAAACTTTCCCAGAAGAGTTGAATTTGGTGAAGGCAGCAGGTGACGTGGATGGATCACCCAAGCAGGTATACTAGACTAGTCACCTTCATCTAAAGCCAGACCATATCACTGGAAGACTATACCGACAAGTGTTAAGACAATATGCGGTTTGTAGTATTAAACTGAGAAGAAGTTTCTCTGGGTGTCGTAAGATTCGACTAAAATGCAAGGAGCAAGAGGCTAGTAACCCCTTCTCCTCTATACATTACTGAATTTAAAAAAAATTTTTTTAGGTCACCTTGCCTTGGTGGGATATGGCCGGTTTGTTGAATTATTATTATTATTATTATAATCAAAAAGAAGCGCTAAGCCACAAGGGCTATACAGCGCTGCAGGGTAGGGAAGGAAGCGAGGGTATTGGGTGGCAGAAGGGGGGAGGGATGATCAGTAGGTTACAAAAAACAGCGGGGCAGGGGATAGTGCGGGGGTAGAGGGTAGCAAGAGATTGAGGTAGAAAGGGCTGAAGGTATCAGAGTTTGTGAAGTAAGTCAGTTGTTGTCAAAAAGTCAATGAGAGAGTCCGGATGAAAGGTGGGTCCATCAGCGAGAAGGGAAGGTAAAGAGAGAGCAGCGGAGCGAAGACGACGACGGAGGTAAATTCTGCGTGCTCGTTGATAAAGTGGGCAGTCTAACAGAATGTGGCTGACTGATAATGGAACCTGACAGTTCTGACTGAGAGGAGCAGGGCCCCTCTCCACGAGATATCCATAAGTAAGACGAGTATGGCCAATCCGAAGACGGGAAAGAGTAGTCTCCCAACCTCGACACTGGTGACAAGAAGACGGCCAGTAACCTACACTCGGTTTAATAGATTGAAGTTTGTTACCGAACAGAGTAGACCAACGTTGTTGCCAACGGGTGTGAAGGTGGGTAGCTATTGCAGCAAAATAGTCCGTAAATGGAATACCTCTATATGAAACTGGTAGGTCATGTACTGCTGACCGCGCAGCAGTGTCTGCCTGTTCATTGCCCTGTACGTCAACATGACCAGGGACCCAACAAAAAACAATATTTTTATGCTTGGTAAAGATGCGGCGTAGCCAAAGTTGGATACGGAGGACTAAGGGGTGAGGTGTATCAAATTTCTGTATAGCCTGTAAAGCACTAAGGGAGTCTGAGACAACCACAAATGATGACACAGGCATAGATGCAATACGGATAAGTGCTGCAAGAATGGCATACAATTCAGCAGTAAAAATACTAGCCGAAGATAGTAAATGCCCTCGTACGACGCTGTCCGGAAACACTGCTGCGAATCCTGCGCCATCAGAAGACTTAGAGCCATCTGTGTACACTGCAATGGCATGAGAATGAGAGTGGAAGTGGTCAAGAAAAAGAGCGGGAAGCGACCATAGACAGTTGGGTTTTCGAGCAAGGGAGAGAGAAAGGGCAGACTCGAACAGCTGGAACTTCCCAGGGGGGTAGGATAAGATAAGATTTCGTTCGGATTTTTAACCCCGGAGGGCTAGCCACCCAGGATAACCCAAGAAAGTCAGTGCGTCATCGAGGACTGTCTAACTTATTTCCATTGGGGTCCTTAATCTTGTCCCCCAGGATGCGACCCACACCAGTCGACTAACACCCAGGTACCTATTCGCTGCTAGGTGAACAGGACAACAGGTGTAAGGAAACGTGTCGAAATGTTTCCACCCGCCGGGAATCGAACCCGGGCCCTCCGTGTGTGAAGCGGGAGCTTTAGCCACCAGGCCACCGGGACACCAAGGGAAAAGTGAGATGCTACATGAACATAGAAAGGTGGTAATTGAAGAGAAGACACGAGCGAATGTAGGCGAAGAGAGAAGGGACGGAGTAAACAGGGGTAGCGAACAAATAAAGAATGTCTACTAATATCAGAGACCATTCTATAAATGGAAGGATTGCGGAGATCATGAGAGCGTACATAGTAGCGAAGGCGATGGGCATCACGGCGCTCGGATAAGGATGGAACGTTCACTTCTGCATAGAGGCTCTCAACACGGGAAGAGCGAAAAGCACCAAGGCATAAACGTAATCCTTGGTGATGAATGGGGTTAAGGCTAGAGAGAGTAGCAGGAGAGGCCGCTGAATAGATCTGGTCACCATAATCGAGTTTCGATAAAATGAGAGTGGAATGTAGGCGAAGGAGAGTTCGACGATCAGCCCCCCATGAAAGATGAGCAAGGGTTTTAAGAAGGTTCAGTCGGCTGTGACAAGTTGCTTTCAGAGAGGTAATGTGAGGTTTCCAGGATAACCTACGGTCAAAGAGGAGGCCCAGAAACTTGACTGTATCACGTTCAGGGATACGGGAGCCATAGAGGTACAAAGGATGATCGGAGATGACAGAGCGTCTAGTGAAAGTAATTTGGTGGGTTTTAGTGCTGGAAAATTTAAACCCATGTGTGGTGGCCCAATTAGAAACACGGTCGACCGCATGCTGGAGAGAAGCTGTAATGAGGTGACAGTCAGCGCCTGCACAGGCAATAGCAAAGTCATCAACATAGAGTGATGACCAAATATTGGATGGAAGACTAGAGGCCAAATCATTAATAGCAAGGAGAAAAAGTGTTGTGCTCAGAACACATCTCTGGGGAACACCTTCAGCTTGGATAAAGTCCGGGGAGAGCACATTATTAACCCAAGCACGGAAATGTCTGTCAGTTAAAAAGCTCTTAAGGAAGGATGGTAGATTGCCTCGGAGGCCTAAGGAGTGGGCTTGGGCCAAAATATTATACCTCCAAGTTGTGTCATATGCCTTCTCAAGGTCAAAAAATATGGCAATAACTGAGTGGTTATTCGCAAAGGCATTACGAACATACATATCCAAACGTAGTAAGGGGTCTATGGTAGAAAGCCATATTGACGAGTGGAGAGACTGTTGTGTGTCTCTAAATGCCACACTAAACGTCTATTTACCAGGCATTCCATCACTTTGCAAACTGCACTGGTAAGAGCAATGGGACGATAGTGGGAGGCTTCATGTCCTGTAGTACCCGGTTTGCGGAAAGGGAGAACAATGGCAGATTTCCACAGCTGTGGAAGAACTCCTTGCGACCAAATAAGATTGAAAAGGGGTAATAGGACTGCAAGGGCTGACTGATGTAAATGTTGTAGCATACGAATATGAATGTCGTCGGGCCCAGCTGCCGATGATCGGCAAGCTGAGAGTGTTGCCTCCAGTTCTTGAAGTGTAAAAGGCACATTATACTCTTCTTCTCTGAGAGAAGAAAAGTCCAAGGGTGCTAACTCTCTGGCAGACTTTGAGGAAAGAAACGAGGGGCATAGATGGAGCCCTTGAGAAATAGGGACCAGATGATTGCCAATTTCATTGGCAACATCTAGTGGGTTTGCTATATCAACACTGGTAACCCGCAGAACAGGAGCCGGGTCAGGAGAATGTTTACCACTCAGTTTTCGTACTTTTTTCCAGACTGCACTCATAGAGGAAGCAGAGGTGATGGTGGAGACAATCTCACCAGCAAGTGTGTTTAGCGTCACGGATGACACGGCGAGCGATCGCACGCTTCTGCTTAAAATCAAGAAGTCTCTCCCTGGTTTTATTGTACCGGTACCTGCCCCACGCAGCGCGTTTCAAACGTACTGCATGAGCACAAGCAGGAGACCACTAAGGCACGCATTTCTGAGAATGCCTGCCCGAACTTTGGGGTATAGAATGAGAAGCTGCGGTTAAAACGGAAGACGAGAAGAGGTGTAAAAGCTCAACAATGGAGGACGAAGAAGGAACCTCACTAAAAACAGTTAGTTGTGAGTAAAGGTTCCAATTTGCCTGATCAAATTGCCAGCGTGGGATACGAAGAGGTGGTGAATATGAAGGGGAAATAGGAATGATTGGGAAATGATCACTGTCATGTAAATCCGGGAGAACAGACCAGGTGAAGTCTAATGCAGCGGAGAAAGAGCAGACAGAGATCGATGCAAGAGAGAGTGTGAGTCCGAGGATCAAAATGGGTGTGAGTACCTGTATTTAAAAAATGGAGAGGGTGGGTAGCAAGAAAAGCCTCTAACTGAATGCCACGGGAATCACAGTGAGACCCCCAGAGGAAATGATGGGCATTAAAATCACCAAGTAACAGAAGCAGTGGCGGTAATGACGAAGCAAGAAAGGCAATATCCGGGATAGATAATGCCCAAGAAGGAAAGAGATATAAAGAACAGAGCATATACCACCTATGCAAGTGGATACGGGCTGCTGTGTAATGCAGCGTAGTATGAACAAATAGCTGATGATATGGAATATCAGTGCGTAGAAGAAGGGCACTTTCATTAAAGGCCCCATCAGGAAAAGGATCTGAAGAATACAATAAATTATAGCCTGAGATGGGATAGATAACAGCAGAGTGTAATTTTGGTTCCTGTAAGCAAACACCAACAGGGGAAAACTGGGAGAGTAACATCTGAAGCTCACCCCGATTACCCGAGGCCGCGTATATTCCACTGTAAATAGGCCATGATTGACAACGATAAAGATACCTGAAATCCGCAGGTAAGGGTTCCTACGGACTAGAGGGGTTAGAAGAGTCCACATGAGGTGGCAGCGGAAAACGTTCAAACAGCGAAGGAATGGTGCGCTGCAAAGAAAGGAGTTGCGCAGATGGAAGAGAGGAAAGAGAAGGAACAGAGGGTGGATCAGTGTCCATTGATGGTTTGGTCTCTGCAACATATTCAGAGATTGCTTCAAGTGTTTCGGAATTCAAAGACGTCGTATGGGAGACAATACTGGAGATGGTAGGGGGAGGATGAGTAAAGATTGGAACTGTAATGGACTGTACCAAGGTAGGGGGGGGCCGAAAGGGTGGAGGGAACTGGAGAAAAAGCATGGAAGGGGACAGAAGAGGCAGAAACCTGGGAGGCGGCAGAAGAGGAAGAAACTTGGGAGGGAACAGGGGAGGAAGGTACAGTACGAGGAGGAGGGTGAACCTCTACACTTGTGACAGAGCCAGTGAGAGGGGAAGAACCAGGTACAGAGACAGGGAAGGTAAAATGAGGTGGAAGAAGGGAAGGAGGGGTTAAAGGAGCTTTGACTTCTGAGAAGTAGAGGGACGATTGGGAAGTGTCATACGAGATCTCGTCGATACCGAGGCTTGTGAGGGAGAACACGAAGAAGCGAGAACAGACTGAGGCGTTGAAGTAGGGACATCTGAGCCTAGGACAGCAAAAGAATTAGATACAGGAGTGACTATGGGAGAGGTAACCACAGAGGAGGCTGCAGAAGATGGGACCCCGGAAGTGCGGGGACGTTTTGAAACACGGGAATAAAAAACACGAGGTAGTCTCCCTTGGAGGCAGAGATGAGAAACTGCCATGGCATAAGGGAGACCTTCTGCCTCTTTGAGGTAACGGATTTCCCGCTCATTTAAGTAGACTTGGCAACGGCGAGAGTACGAAGGGTGAGCCTCATGACAATTAAGGCAAGAGGGAGGTCGATTGCAAGACGTATTAGAATAGTTATCGGCACCACAGACTGGGCATTCGGCTATAGATCTGCAATATTTCGCTGGATGGCCAAATCGCCAGCAATTTCTACACTGTTGCGGTGTAGGGATCACCTTTCGAACTTGTAACCGATGTCCTGCTACATAAACTGAGGATGGGAGTTCACGGCTGTCAAAAGTTAAACGAGCCACATTGCTAGGGTATCGTCTCTGCCCGCGGGCAGGAAGAACATAAGTGCCTACCTTGAGGATTGGGAGATCTTGGAGTTCCAGCTGTTCAAGAATGTCATTACCACATGTCTGGAAATTTTGTTGAACTATGGTATGGGGCAGAATGACGGTACCACTACAAGAATTGAGGGAATGATGTTTTTCAATAGTGACAGGAACAGTATCAATATGGGAAAGAAGAGAAAGATCATGAGCTTGGGTAGCATTCTGTACAGTGATGATGTGAATACCAGTCTTAAGAGCATGAAAAGAAATATCTTTACCAACATGGCGTAGGAGTGCCTTGCCAATACTATGGTCGGAAAGATAGGCAATAGAAGAAGTCGGTCGTAAAGTGAAGAATTTAGTCCATTGTGCATTCTGAAACTGAGCGTGGAAAGGGAGTGCAGGACGTGTCGATCATTTCTGAGAAGAACGAGAAGGTGGAGAAGTATCATCAGCAGGTAATTGTCTTTGGCGTTTAGGCGTGGGACCAGAGTTGGTTCGACGTAGAACGGGCCGGCGATTCGAAAATTGCCACACCGTAGAGGGAGAGGCCAGAAGCATAGTCAAAGGAGAGCGGAGGTCAGATAAATCGAAGGAATCAGTCGAGACCTCAGTACCTGAAGCGGGTGAGGAAACAGCACTGGCAAGAGGTACAGAGGCATTAGGAGTGTCCGAAGAGTGGTCCAAAGACGAGGCGGGGTCAGAACGTGGTGCGATATCAAGAAGGGGCCCGGGGGTAGCAGGTTCATGGACTAGGACTTCCATGGTTAGGTTACTTTTCTTTTTGTTTTCAAGAAAACAAAAATAAAGAAAAGAAAAGAAAAATAAAAAAAAATAAAAAAAGGGGGGACTGGGGAGGGATAGTTCCTGGGAGGAATGAGAGGGCCAGAAATCTCCCTCCGCGCCCAAGAGGACCTCAGCAATGCAAGTAGTGCAGATGCAGCATGGAACCCATGCCATACCCTACCCATCATGCCAGTAAACCAGCAATCCGGGATAGCAACGTCACATCTGCCTAGCTACCTCGGTGGACAAAAGAGAGGGCGGCCGGATATCCGCCACAAAGCATACCTCCTTTGGCCACCACCCCCGGAATCCGAAAGGCAGCCTCCAGAGATACACACGTCGCCCGAAAGATACCCAAAGCCACTCCCCAGGAGACCGGAGATGGATTGGGACATCCCCAGGCACTCCAGATTCCACGGCAAACTACACCACCGCCAAGAACCTCAACGGAATGGGATGGACCCCAGTACCCTTTCTCCTGCCCAGGAACTAGCGTGCCTGTGGAAAAAAAAAGAGGGAGGGGTGGGGAGGAGGAGGAGGAAAAGAAAAAGGGAGGATGGGATAAGGGAGGGGGGATTGGGGAGTAATTAGGTTCGGTCTGAGGAAGGAAACCAACAGGTCTAATTCCTCAGACCAAGAGCCTCTTCACCACGCCGAGGAGCCCCCCTTGAAGAGGCAGTTTGTCGATATATATATATATAATATATATATATATATATATATATATATATATATATATATATATATATATATATATATATCACGAAAAAGAGGATAAAAAAATATGCGAGATATCACAAAGAGCGAAGAGACAATAGTTTATGTATTTTTAGATAAAAGGTTTATGGGCTAGACTTATGGATGTGCATATTTATAGAAGGGCAATATATGTATCAGATCATTTGTTAGTTGTAGCTCCAGTGAGAGTAAAAGTAGATGGGGTACAAAAGGAATCGCATCAGCATATAAGTGACGTGAAGGTTTATAAACTAATGTGAGCTAGTGAGAGTATAGGTAATTAGAATGTTGAGGAGGTATGGCATAGATTTAAGAATGTAGTGTTAGAGTGTTTAGCAGATGGGTGGGTGGGTGAGGGACAGAAGAGGAGCAATTGGTGGAATGATGAAATAAAGAGTGGTAAGAGAAAATGTTAGCATATGAAAGGCTTTTACAAATCAGAAGTGATATAAAGATAGAGGAGTATATGGAGAGAAAAAGAGGTGAAGAGAATGATGAGTGAATGCAAAAGCTGAGCAAATGAGAGTGGGTGAGACACTATCAACATTTTGCTGAGAAAAAGAAAAAGTTGGAGATAAATAAGTTGAGAAAGCCTAGGGAACTAATAGATTTGACAGTTAAAACTTAAGAGGGAAGTTATTATATAGGGAGTTAGAGGTATCAGGACGATGGGAATATTTTAAAGGACATGTTTAATGTTGATAATGATAGGGAAGCTGTGATTTCAAGTATTAATCAGGATACACAAATAACCCGCACATAAAAGAGAAGCTTACGACGACGTTTCGGTCCGGCTTGGATCATTGACAAAGTCACAGTGTGACTTTGTCAATGGTCCAAGTCGGACCGAAACGTCGTCGTAAGCTTCTTTTATGTGCGGGTTATTTGTGTATCGTTCCAGTCACGGTATTGTGCCTTTTTTGTTATTTATTGACCAGGATGGTGTAACATCTTTTAGGAGATGAACCAGATGCGAGTGTGGGAGAGGTGTGTGAGGCTGTGGGTAGAATGAAAGGGGGTAAAGCAGCTGGGATTAATGAGATCAAGGCAGAAATGTTAAAAGGTAGAGATATAGTTCTGAAATGGTTGGTGCTTTTATATAATAAATGTAAGAAAGAGGGGAAGGTATCTTGGGACTGGCAGAGAGTATGTATAGCTTCTTAGTATAAAGGCAAAGGAGACAAAAAGGTAAGAAATGTAGGGGAATAAGCCTGTTTAGTATACCTGGTAAGCTGTATGCGTTACAAATATGGGTTACAAAAAATTTGGGTAATGAAAAATTGGATATCAGATTGGAGGGAGGGAGTATAGACAAAGTGCATGTGTTCAGGTATCTGGGAGCTAACATGTCAGCAGACGAGGCGAACCATAAAAGTGACGAGGGGAACAAGGCGAGTGGTGAACCCAGGAATCTGTGGAGACAATGTTGTCCATGGAGGCAAAAAAGAAAGTACATAAAAGTATAGTGGTACCAATGTTCTTATATTGGTGTTTTATTATTATAATCAAAAAGAAGCGCTAAGCCACAAGGGCTATACAGCTCTTATATTGGTGTGAAGCACCAGTGAGGCTGGAGGCAGTGGAAATGTGTCTGGGGACAATGTGTGTTATGAATATTATGCAAACAACTCGTAATTTGGATATTAGAAGGTGCGGGGTTACTAAAAGTATTATCCAGAGGGCTGATGAGGAGTTGTGGTGGTTCAGACAATTAGAGATGATGAAAAGTAGGATGACTTGGAAGGAAGGCGGGATAGTGGTAATCCTAGTGAAGGTTGGAGAGAGGGGGTAAAGGAGGTTTTATGTGTGAGGGGGGCTTAGACATCCAGCAAGCGTGTATGAGCTTGTTAGATAGAGATTGGAGGCAAGTGGTTTTTATGACTACGTGCTGCTGGAGTGTGAGCCAAATAACATTTATGAAGTCAGGAAAACCGGTTAGCCGGACTCAAGTCCAGGAGGAGATAAGCACAGCACCTGCACTCTGAAGGAGGGGTGAGAATATTGCCGTTTTTAACTGTAGTATCGGCGTCCCTCTGGTAAGAGAGTGATGTAATGAGTGATGGAGAAAGTTTCTTTTTGAGGCACCCTGCCATGGTGGAAGACGGCCAGTATGTTAAAAAAAATTATCTGTAAAATATATGCAAATGGTTAGAGGTAAAGTGCAAAGTAACTTAAATATTTCTCAGAATATCACAAATGTTACATAATTCCTTGATATATTCTACACGTTTAGTTTCCAGGAAAACACCATGAAAATGTTATGTAATTCTCTGGAAAAAACAAAATGTTGCAAAATCCTCAGGAAAATTCGCAAGTAAATTAACATTTATTTTCCAAGTGAAATAACTTGTACTTGGAAAATAACACTTAAAATTTAGGAAAATGCTCAGAATATGTTGCATAAAGTTGAGGAAAATATCAAGTAAATGTTACATATTTCTTAGAAAAATATATAAAATAAATACCAGACGCGTATGAGGCTAACGTTGGGCAAACCTCTTAATTACAAGCTGAAAAAAGTTGCTACATTTACTTATGATGATGAACATAAAAACTACACGAATGCGCTAAAACACAAATATGTATATGTATATATATGAATATATATATATATATATATATATATATATATATATATATATATATATATATATATATATATATATATATGTATGCAAGGAATTCGCGAGAGCATGCGAAATATACACAAACACTGATCTCTGGTTCGAGTCTCCTTCAGACAGAGATCAGTGTTTATATATATGTATAAATATATATATATGTATATATATATATATATGTATATATATATATATATATATATATATATATATATATATATTATTTTATTATCACACCGGCCGATTCCCACCAAGGCAGGGTGGCCCGAAAAAGAAAAACTTTCACCATCATTCACTCCATCACTGTCTTGCCAGAAGGGTGCTTTACACTACAGTTTTTAAACTGCAACATTAACACCCCTCCTTCAGAGTGCAGGCACTGTACTTCCCATCTCCAGGACTCAAGTCCGGCCTGCCGGTTTATGAAGGGATTCAGGGAAACCGGCAGGCCGGACTTGAGTCCTGGAGATGGGAAGTACAGTGCCTGCACTCTGAAGGAGGGGTGTTAATGTTGCAGTTTAAAAACTGTAGTGTAAAGCACCCTTCTGGCAAGACAGTGATGGAGTGAATGATGGTGAAAGTTTTTCTTTTTCGGGCCACCCTGCCTTGGTGGGAATCGGCCGGTGTGATAATAAAATAATAATAATAATAAATATATATATATATATATATATATATATATATATATATATATATATATATATATATATATATATATATATATATATATACATATATATAAACACTGATCTCTGGCTGAAGGAGACTCGAACCAGAGATCAGTGTTTGTGTATATTTCGCATGCTCTCGCGA
>NC_091292.1:30341168-30343668 GCF_038502225.1 Cherax quadricarinatus | reverse complement strand
CAGAAACTAAGCTTACAGGTATGATAACAGATGCCATCTTTCCAATGGGATACCAGATCCTGAGGAAAGACAGAAGGAACATGTGGGGTGGAGGAGTGGCATTGCTGATCAAAAACCGATGGAATTTTGATGAGCTAGAGAGAGGAGACAGCAGAGAAGAAAGTGATTGCATAGCGGGAACGCTTCACTCTGGAGGTCCCAAGGTGATAATTGCAGTGATGTATAACCCACCACAGAACAGCAGGAGGCCAAGGCAAGAGTATGACGAGAGCAATAGAGCGATGGTTGACACACTGGCTGCAGTGGCCAGAAGAGCTCATGCATGCAGGGCAAAGCTCCTGATCATGGGCGACTTTAACCACAAGGAGATCGAATGGGAGAACTTGGAGCCACATGGGGGCCAAGATACATGGAGGGCTAAGATGATGGAGGTGGTACTGGAAAACTTCATGTACCAACACGTAAGGGACACTACAAGAGAGAGAGGAGAGGATGAACCAGCAAGGCTAGACTTAGTATTCACCTTGAGTAGTGCAGATATCGAGGACATCACATATGAAAGACCCCTTGGGGCCAGTGACCATGTGGTTTTAAGCTTCGAATACACAGTAGAGCTACAAGTGGAGGGAGAAGCAGGAAGGCCAGGATGAATGAAGCCAAACTACAAGAAAGGGGACTACACAGGAATGAGGAACTTCCTGAACGGGGTTCAGTGGGACAGAGAACTGGCAGGGAAGCCAGTTAATGAGATGATGGAATATGTAGCAACAAAATGCAAGGAGGCTGAGGAGAGGTTTGTACCCAAGGGTAACAGGAATATTGAAAAAGCCAGGATGAGCCCATGGTTTACCCAAAGGTGGAGGGAGGCAAAAACCAAGTGTGCTAGGGAATGGAAGAAATATAGAAGGCAAAGGACCCAGGAGAATAAGGAGAGCAGTCGTAGAGCCAGAAACGAATATGCACAGATAAGAAGGGAGGCCCAAAGACAATATGAAAATGACATAGCAGCGAAAGCCAAATCTGACCCGAAACTGTTGTACAGCCACATCAATAGGAAAACAACAGTCAAGGACCAGGTAATCAGGCTAAGGAAGGAAGGAGGAGAGACAACAAGAAATGACCGTGAAGTATGTGAGGAACTCAACAAGAGATTCAAAGAAGTGTTCACAGAGGAGACAGAAGGGGCTCCAGAAAGACGGAGAGGTGGGGCACACCACCATGTGCTGGACACAGTGCACACAACCGAGGAAGAAGTGAAGAGGCTTCTGAGTGAGCTAGATACCTCAAAGGCAATGGGGCCAGATAACATCTCTCCATGGGTCCTGAGAGAGGGAGCAGAGGCGCTATGTCTACCCCTAACAACAATATTCAATACATCTACTGAAACAGGGAGATTGCCTGAGGCATGGAAGACAGCAAATGTAGTCCCAATCTTTAAAAAAGGAGACAGACATGAAGCATTAAACTACAGACCAGTGTCACTGACATGTATAGTGTGCAAAATCATGGAGAAGATTATCAGGAGAAGAGTGGTGGAACACCTAGAAAGGAATGATCTCATAAACAGCAGCCAACATGGTTTCAGGGACGGGAAATCCTGTGTCACAAACCTACTGGAGTTCTATGACATGGTGACAGCAGTAAGACAAGAGAGATAGGGGTGGGTGGATTGCATATTCTTGGACTGCAAGAAGGCGTTTGACACAGTTCCACACAAGAGATTGGTGCAAAAACTGGAGGACCAAGAAGGGATAACAGGGAAGGCACTACAATGGATCAGGGAATACTTGTCAGGAAGACAGCAGAGAGTCATGGTACGTGGCGAGGTGTCAGAGTGGGCACCTGTGACCAGCGGGGTCCCACAGGGGTCAGTCCTAGGACCAGTGCTGTTTCTGGTATTTGTGAACGACATGACGGAAGGAATAGACTCTGAGGTGTCCCTGTTTGCAGATGACGTGAAGTTGATGAGAAGAATTCACTCGATCAAAGACCAGGCAGAACTACAAAGGGATCTGGACAGGCTGCAGACCTGGTCCAGCAATTGGCTCCTGGAGTTCAATCCCACCAAGTGCAAAGTCATGAAGATTGGGGAAGGGCAAAGAAGACCGCAGACGGAGTACAGTCTAGGGGGCCAGAGTCTACAAACCTCACTCAAGGAAAAAGATCTTGGGGTGAGTATAACACCAGGCACATCTCCTGAAGCGCACATCAATCAAATAACTGCTGCAGCATATGGGCGCCTAGCAAACCTCAGAACAGCATTCCGACATCTTAATAAGGAATCGTTCAGGACCCTGTACACCGTGTACGTTAGGCCCATATTGGAGTATGCGGCACCAGTTTGGAACCCACACCTAGCCAAGCACGTAAAGAAACTAGAGAAAGTGCAAAGGTTTGCAACAAGACTAGTCCCAGAGTTAAGAGGTATGTCCTACGAGGAGAGGTTAAGGGAAATCAACCTGACGACACTGGAGGACAGGAGAGATAGGGGGAACATGAT
>NC_091292.1:30266168-30338668 GCF_038502225.1 Cherax quadricarinatus | reverse complement strand
GGATGTAGTCCAGATGATAAGAAAGAAGTGATTGCAAAGGTTATGAATGAAAGGAAGTTTGATGTTCTGGCCTTAAGCGAAACAAAGCTGAAGGGGCTATGGGAGTTTAAGTAAGGAGAAATAAATGGGATTAAGTCAGGAGTATCTGAGAGAGTTAGAGTTAAGGAAGGGGTAGCAATAATGTTGAAGGATCAGTTATGGAGAGAGAAGAGGAAATATAAATGTATAAATTCAAGGATTATGTGGATTAAAATAAGGGTTGAATATGAAAAGTGGGTCATAATAAGTGTCTATGCACCTGGAGAAGAGAGAAGTGTTGAGGAGAGAGAGAGATTTTGGGAGATGTTAAGCGAGTGTGTAGGAACTTTTGAGCCAAATGAATGAGTAATTGTGGTAGGGGATCTAAATGCTAAAGTAGGAGAAACATTTAGAGAGGGTGTGGTAGGTAAGTTTGGGGTGCCAAGTGTAAATGATAATGGGGAGCATTTGATTAAACTTTGTATAGAAAGGGATTTGGTTATAGGTATTGCATATTTTAAGAAATAGAGGATACATAAGTATACAAAATATGATGTAGGGCGAAATGCTAGAAGTTTGTTGGACTACGTATTGGAAGATAAAAGATTGTTAGGCAGACTTCAGGATGTTCATGTTTATAGAGGAGCCACAGATATATCAGATCACTTTTTAGTTGTAACTACAATGAGAGTAAAAGGTAAATGGGTTATTAGGAAAATGGAAGCAGCAATTAAGAGAGAAGTGAAGGTTTATAAACTAAAAGAGGAGGCAGTTAAGGTAAGATATAAACAACTGTTGGAGGACAGATGGGCTTGTAAGAATACAGGCAATGGGGTAGAAGATATATGGGGTAAGTTTTAAAATATAGTATTAGAGTGTTAAGCAGAAGTTTGTGGTTACAGGAAAGTGGGTGCGAGAGGGAAGAAGAGTGATTTGTGGAATGATGTAAAGAGAGTATTAAGAGAGAATAAGTTAGCATATGAGAGGTTTTTAAAGAATAGAAGTGAGGCAAGGAGGGAGGAGTATGTGGAGAGAAAAAGAGAGGTTAAAGGAGTGGTAAAGCAATGTAAAAAGAGAACAGATGAGAGAGTAGGTGAGATGTTAACAACGAATTTTGTTGAAAATAAGAAAAAGTTTCGGAATGAGATTAATAAGTTGAGAAAGCCTAGGGAAAAAATGGATTTGTCAGTTAAAAATAGGAGAGGAAAGTTATTAAATGGCGAGTTAGAGGTATCGGGAAGATGGAGGGAGTATTTTGGAGGAATTGTTAAATGTTGATGAAGATAGGGAAGCTGTGATTTCGTGTATAGGGCAAGGAGGAATAACATCTTGTAGGAGTGAGGAAGAGCCAGTTGTGAGTGAAGGGGAAGTTCGTGAGGCAGTGGGAAGAATGAAAGGGGATAAGGCAGCTGGGATTGATGGGATAAAGATAGAAATGTTAAAAGCATGTGGGGATATAGGGTTGGGGTGGTTAGTGTTTTTGTTTAATAAATGTATGGAAGAGGGTAAGGTACCTAAGGATTGGCAGAGAGCATGCATAGTTCCTTTGTATAAAGGCAAAGGGGACAAAAGAAAGTGTAAAAATTATAAGGGAATAAGTCTGTTGAGTATACCTGGTAAAGTGCATGGTAGAGTTATCATTGAAAGAATTATGAATAAGACGGAGAGTAGGATAGCAAGTGAGCAAGGACGCCTTAGGAAAGGTAGGGGGTGTGTGGACCAAGTGTTTACAGTGAAACATGTAGGTGAACGGTATTTAGATAAGGGTAAAGAGGTTTTTGTGGCATTTATGGATTTGGAAAAGGTATATGATAGGGTGGATAGGAGGGCACTGTGGCAGATGTTGCAAATCTATGGAATAGGAGGTAGGTTATTAAAAGTTGTAAAAAGTTTCTACGAGGATGCTGAGGCTCAGGTTAAATTATGCAGGCGAGAGGAGGATTATTTCCCAGTAAAAGTAGGCCTTAGACAGGGATGTGTGTTGTCATCATGGTTGTTCAATATATTTATAGATGGGGTTGTAAGAGAAGTGAATGCTCGGATGCTGGCAAGAGATGTGGGGTTTAAAGATAAAGAATCTGACGCAAAGTGGGAGTTGTCACAGTTGCTCTTTGCTGATGACACTGTGGTTTGGGGACATTTTGACGAGAAGTTGTAAAGGTTGGTGGATGAAGATGAATGGTTCAGAGAACCGACAAGTTGATAAATTAGATACACGTGCAACACCAATACCCAAGTGTTGCACGTGTGTCTAATTTATCACCTTGCCGGTTCTCTGAACCATTCATCTACATTCCTGTCTGAGACAGTAACATCTTGGGATCTTAATACAGGGAATACTTCACTTGTCTAACCCTTGGGTACGACCTACTTCCACACTGGACAAATGTGACACCACCTACAACTGCTGCATCTCTCCTGCCTACGGTACATAAGCTATGTCTTCGCACATATGCTGTATTCTTTTCAAGATTGATGGACTGACCACATCTACTAAAGGCTGAGGGACTGATTACCTCAAACTCTTCTTCTTCTTCCCCGTTCTTCTTTGTATGGACTGATGAAGCCACTGTGTGGCGAAACGTTTCCTCAATAAAGATACCCAAGTGTTGTACATGTGTCTAAGTTGCTGGATGAGTTTGGTAGGGTATGTAAAAGAAGGAAGTTAAAAGTGAATATAGGAAAGAGTAAGGTGATGAACTGGAAAACAAAAAAAAATAGGTGATGGAAGACTGGATATCAGATTGGAGGGAAAGAGTATGGAGGAGGTGAAAGTGTTCAGATATTTGGGAGTGGACGTGTCAGCGGATGGGTCGATGAAGGATGAGGTGAATCATAGAATTGACGAGGGGAAAAAGGTGAGTGGTGCACTGAGGAGTCTCTGGAGACAAAGAAGTTTATCCATGAAAGCAAAGAGGAGAATGTATGAGAGTATAGTTATAGCAATACTCTCGTATGGGTGTGAGAAATAGGGTTGTGAATATTGCAACAAGGAGAAGGCTGGAGGCAGTGTAGATGTCATGTCTGAGGGTAATGTGTGGTGTGAATATAATGCAGAGAATCCGTAGTTTGGAGATTAGGGGTAGGTGTGGGATTACCAAAACTATTATCCAGAGGGCTGAGGAGGGGTTATTGAGATGGTTTGGACATGTAGAGAGGAGGGAACAAAATAGAATGACTTCGAGAGTATACAAATCTGTAGTGGAGGGATGGCGGGTAGGAGTCGGTCAGCCTAGGAAAGGTTGGACGGAGGGGGTAAATGAGGTTTTGTGTGCGAGGGGCTTGGACTTTCAGCAAGTGTGCGTGAGAGTGTTAGACAGGAGCGAATGGAGGCAAATGGTTTTTAGGATTTGTCGTGCTGTTGGAGTGTAAGCAAGGTAACATTTATGAAGGGATTCAGGGAAACCGGCAGGCCGGACTTGAGTCCTAGAGATTGGAAGTGCAGTGTCTGCACTCTGAAGGAGGGGTGTTAATGTTGCAGTTTTATAACTGGAGTGTAGGCATGCCTCTGGCAAGACAGTGATGGAGTAAATGATGAAAGTTTTTCTTTTTCGGGCCACCCTGCCTTGGTAGGAAACGGCCGATGTGTTAATAATAAAATTATGTAGTTCCTTGATAATATGAGAAGTCACAAAAGCGCTTGGAATTTCACTATTCTTTCACAGTGGTAGTTTTGCACACACACACACATACACACACACACACACACACACACACACACACACACACACACACACACACACACACACACAAACACACACACACACACACACACACACACACACACACACACACACACACACACACACACACAAACACACACACATACACACACACACACACACAAAAAACTAATATATATATATATATATATATATATATATATATATATATATATATATATATATATATACATATATATATATATATATATATATATATATATATATATATATATATATATATATATATATATATATATATATATATATAAGTGTGCCCATTTTAACATGTATAGTCCTCTTACAAAAGTTTATGTAATTAAGCCCTACTGCGAAGAACAGTAATGTGATTCTCTTTTTGTCATTGTTCAAATACATTGATCTACACAGTGCATTTGTGGCCATTATATTCACTTAAGCGTTTAAGTACAATTGTCGTGGTAAATGACGGGTGTACTGACAGCCAATGAATGATTGTTTACTTAGGGGACCAATTTGGTGACATGTTTTACGATAACATATATAGACGTTGCAATACATTGTTAGCCTAAAGTGGCAAAATTATGGATATAACTTTATCACTAAATACCTTTTTTTTTTTGAAGCAACACTGATATTAAATATTAAAGAAATTCAACTACAGACACACTTTATAATTTCTCCATCTACTGCTTTATGTCAATTTATATTTCAATTTGTTCAGTGTCAGGTTTCAGAGTTATACATTTCAGCTGAATAACGTTACTAATATTAATGCCTCTCTATTAATCTCACCCTCACAGCACTTATTTAATCAATTATCAAGCGCCATTTATCAGTAATGTTTTCCCCCAGGAAGCCTCCTGCTCAGAACCTAAAGATTGATAGTTTCCTTGGCGTAAAACTTTGGTGGGAAAAACAACTTCTAAGCGCACAATGCCTCCCTCCAAATGTCGCTTCATGTTAATTTGTCATTGTTTAGGAGTAAAATTTCCTCCTTTCGTTGCGTTTCCCTGACCCCCCCAACCGCTATGTTTTTTTTTCATTTATATCTGTTTCCCCTGTAGCTATATCTTCACTCTGAGCGACGATATAGCTTCAGGTAATAAGATATTATTCTTATTACCGATATTCACATGTAATCCACAACCCACAAATTGGGAATGAAACAAGAAGACGTTTCCATCTGAGTAAAGGCATTACTAAGTCGCGAGCAGTAATGTAGCATGGTATTCAATTCCACTCTTTTTATTATTAGTGAAGATTTACTTGAAGTTTACGGTATTCGGTGAATCCTTCGTAATCACCTAAGATCATGCAAGATCCTGGAGTAACTTCATCAGTAAGGCTATAATATTCTTTGCTATGGTGGACCACCGTAAGGTAGAAAGACACTTGATTCAAAATAAAAAAAATAACTTTGCTGTACACGACGTTTCGCCAAGGTAGCTTTGTTAAGTCATGACTTGCTTAAGCTTGCCAAAAAAACAACCCAGCTGGGATAGCCACACTGCAGAAAAGGTTCACAAAGATATATACATGTATTTCAGACTGCATCGTTCGACATAGAAATTGCTCGGCTCGTAGCCATGAATGCACATCTCTCTGAAGATTCCCACTTAACAGTTCCTATTTCGGTCATGGTCACACGCCTGGACCAACAGATTTTCCAAACTGCATTGGCTCTCTTTAGTTGTTCCTATTCACATTAAATGCCAGTGTATCTGTGGCAAGACGGAGGTTAACCAACACGGTTAGCGTAGTCTAAACTCTAAACTTGCAAGTTCCATGGGTTGGAATATAAGACACAGCGATGTTATCATCGTCAACAGGAGCTTTATTACAGCTGAGTACCCAGATGACAGAGCACCATGATCCCTTGTATCCTGCAAACCGGGTTGTCCTGCTAACAGCCCTGATGGAATCACAAAGTATTCCTTGGTGAATGATACACTGTTGGTGTGGGATTGTACTCCGCATCCGTTTTGGTGTTAGTTAAAATGAAGGTGCATTTGTCAATACTCAGTAATAACCCACATGTAGACAGAAACTTATAATATATATATATATATATATATATATATATATATATATATATATACATATATATATATATAAATATATATATATATGTATATATATATATATATCTTTTTATGCACTTCTCCGAGGCAATGGGTCCCACAATTTACACCAGAGGTGGACCCCATTATATATACATATATATATATATATATATATATATATATATATATATATATATATATATATATATATATATATATATATATATATATATATATGTTAGGAATTTTTAAATATTTTCCAAGAAGGAAGTCAAAAATGGGTCTCGAAGCTCCCACGACCAGTGAGCAGCTTGGACAGGAGAAATGCATCACCTGGTGAGGAGCGTAGGTAAGTGCTGAGACCACCGCTACCACCACTACCCACCACAACCTCCTCCCACCACCACTACTTACCACAACCACCCGACCTCCACTACCCAACCCCTCTTCTTCCTCTTCCTCCTCCTCTTCATTTTTTTTATTTCTTCCTTCTTCCTCTGTCTATTCCATTTCTTCTCGTGTCACTATTAAAACATCATTCTGTTGCTCTCTCTCTCTCTCTCTCTCTCTCTCTCTCTCTCTCTCTCTCTCTCTCTCTCTCTCTCTCTCTTTCTTTCTCTCTCTCTCACCAGACAGATAGCTTCCTGCACTAATGTTTTCGTCTTGTATTTTGCCAAGTAGCAGTAAAGTTTGACACCCGTATTTGTGTTTGGAGCGCTGCAGTGTCTTCACCCTCTTCAAGTTTACTCTTGACTGATGGAGCCGCCAGCTAGGTGCCATTTACGACCCTGATGGTCAGAGAAAATTGCACCTCCCCATTCTCAGCCAGAGTCCTCAGTCAGCTAAATAAATGAAAAAAAAAACAAAGGGTGAAAATTATCAAACAGCTTTGATTTACCGACCATTAACATAAGCAAAATCTAGATCTCTGTTTACTTTTCCCTGGAATAAAATATCTGTATCGGCCTGCACCTTAGTTCCCTTAATGCTTGGCTCGAGGGATACGTAGGGAAGCCATCAATCCCCGTGTTGATACAGGAAGAAATAATGCAGCAATTTGTATACAGCAGCCACCTCCCTTTCCCCCTCCCATGTATACAACAGCCACCTCCGTTCCCCCTCACTTGTATTTACGAAGGTGTTTCATGGGGAGATGAGAGGAGGATAAAGGGATGAGGGGGGAAGGAGAGGTCGTTGAAGATATTACACTTGTAGCTAAACAAAACTTTATTATTGTGACATTTCGCTCAATGGAGAGCTCTGTCGCGACTTGAAAAATACTCTTGGTGTGAATTGTCATCACAGTAATGATTTGTTCTGTTCCACGTTTTTTTTAATCTCTCTCCATACTTTGGAATAAAGACACTTATGCAACACCTAGAACACTTTGTTACTAGACATTCTGCCTGCTGGGGGAATTACGAATTCAGTAAACACTGATCGATTTCAATAATTACAGAAAGCCAACCCTCACACACCAAATTATGTCCATTTCTTCATCAGTTATTCTCAACAAGTTAAGAAAAGTACATTATCTCACTGAGGTGTACAAGAGAAGAGCAAATATTTAACCAACATAATGTACGCAGAGAAAACTAGCGGTAGTACTACATATATCCACTTATTTTCATGGATGCATTAGAATTTGAACTGCTAATGTTTACGTAAAGAAGGAGAATGAAATAGATTCATCCCCAGATGTGCTGGTTCTAGGTGCAAAATAGTACCGGCGGTCTACTGATCACCCAGAGTTTCTCTGGCAAGGTAGTGCAGTCGACTAAGGTCGTCATCACCTTGTTCTCATGTAGAGCTGCGGACCTAGGATCGAATTCCGGTTACTCTGTAGTATTTACCTGCATATATCCACTGAACACAGACGCGCGCACACACACACACACACACACACACATACACACACACACACACATACACACACACACACACACACACACACACACACACACACACACACACACACATACACACACACATACACACACACACACACACACACACCACCCATAGATCCTTACCAGGTCTCCCACTTTCCCAACCCCAACGTACCCCCGAAACCAAAGTTTTTGAAAAGAAGCTGAGGGTTTGGTATACAAATGCAGGCGGAATAACAAATAAGTGCGAGGAGTGGCATGAAAGAATCAAGGAGACATCTCCAGACATAATAGCACTTACAGAAACGAAATTCACCAGGATGATAACAGATGCAATCTTTCCACCTGGATATCAAACCCTCAGGAAAGATGGAGGGAAGAGAAGGGGAGGAAGAGTTACACTGCTCATTAAAAATCGGTGGGGACTTGAGGAAATGGAAGGAATGGATGGCATGGGCGAAAGGGACTACTTAGTAGGAACAATTCAGTCTGAGGGCCATAAGGTGGTAATTGCAGTAATGTATAACCTGCCACAGAACTGCAGGAGGCCAAGAGAAGAATACGACGAGAGCAACAGAGCAATGGTTGACACACTAACCGAGGTGGCCAGAAGAGCTCACATGGGGAGAGCAAAGTTACTAGTTATGGGTGATTTCAATCACCAGGAGATTGACTTGGAAAACCTGGAGCCCCATGGGGGTCCCGAAACATGTTAAGAGACACTACCTCATGCATCAACATGTTAAGAGACACTACCGGAGAGAGAGGTGACGATGATCCAGCAAGACTGGACCTTGTATTCACCTTGAGTAGTACGGACATCGATGATATCAAGTATGAAAGGTCCCTTGGAGCTAGTGATCATGTGGTTCTGCGCTTTGATTACATAGTTGAGCTATAAGTGAAGAGAGCAGCAGGAATGGGACGGTAAAAACAAACTACAAAAGGGGGGACTACATCAGGCATGAGGAACTTCCTGCAAGACGTTTAGTGGGAGAGAGGACTGTTAGGAAAGCCAGTAAAAGAAATGATAGACTATGTGACAACAAAATGCAAAGAGGCAGAGGGAAGGTTTGTTCTCAAGGGAAACAGAAATAATGGGAAAACCAGAACGAGTCCTTGGTTCACCCAAAGGTGTAGGGAGGCAAAAACTAGGTGCACTAGAGAATGGAAAAGGTATAGAACACAAAGACCCATCAAAATAAAGAAATCATCCAAAGATCCAGAAACGAATATGCACAGATAAGAAGGGAGGCTCAGCGACAATACGAAAATGACATAGCATCGAAAGTCAAGTCTGACCCAGACTTGTTGTACAGCCACATCAGGAGGAAAACAACAGTCAAGGGCCAGATAATCAGGCTGAGGAAGGATGGTAGGGAGTACTCAAGAAACGACCAAGAGGTATGTGAGGAGCTCAACGTGAGATTTAAAGAATTATTTACAATGGAAACAGGTAGAACTCCAGGAAATCAGAACAGGGAGGTACACCAACAAGTGCTGGATGAGGTACACATGACCGAAGAGGAAGTAAAGAAGCTGCTATGTGAACTTGATACCTCAAAGGCAGTGGAGCCAGACAACATTTCTCTGTGGATCCTTAGAGAGGGAGCAGAGAAGCTGTGTGTGCCACTAACAATGATCTTCAATACATCCACCGAAACTGGGAAACTACATGAGGTATGGAAGATAGCAAATGCAGTCCCAATTTTTAAATGAGACAGACACGAGGCATTAAACTACAGACCTGTGTCACTAACGTGTATAGTATGCAAAGTCATGGAGAAAACCATCAGGAGGAGAGTAGTGGAGCACCTGGAAAGAAACAAGCGTATAATCGACAACCAGCACGGTTTCAGGGAAGGAAAATCCTGTATCACAAACCTACCGGAGCTTTATGACAAGGTGACAGAAGTAAGAGAAGAGAGAGAGAGAGGTGGATAGATTGCATTTTCTTGGACTGCAAGAAGGCCTTCGACACAGTTCCTCACAAGTGGCTAATGCAAAAGCTAGAGGATCAGGCACACATAACAGGAAAGGCACTGCAATGGATCAGAGAATACCTGACAAGGAGGCAACAACGAGTCACGTAGGTGACGAGGTGTCAGAGTGGGTGCGTGTGGCAAGCGGGGTTCCACAGGGGTCAGTTCTAGGACCTGTGCTGTTTTTGGTATATGTGAATGACATAACGGAAGGGATAGACTCAGAAGTATCCTTGTTTACAGATGATGTTAAGTTAAGGAGGAGAATCAAATTGGTCGAGGACCAGGCAGGACTACAAAGAGACCTGGACAGGCTACAGTCCTGGTCGAGAAACTGGCTCCTTGAATTTAACCCTGCCAAATGCAAATTCATGGAGATCGGGGAAGGGCAAAGAAGACCGCAGGAAGGGTATAGTCTAAGGAAAAAGATCTTGGGGTGAGTATAATACCGAGCACATCTCCTGAGGCACACATCAATCAGAAAACTACTGCAGCATATGGGCGTCTGGCACGCCAAGAAATTAGAGATAGTGCTATGGTTTGCAACAAGACTTGTCCCAGAGCTAAAGGGATTGTCCTACGAAGAAAGGATAAGGGAAATTGACCTGACGACACTGGAGGACAGGAGGGTCAGGGGAGACATAATAGCGACATATATAATGCTGCGAGGAATAGACAAAGTGGACAAAGACGGGATGTTCCAGAGATGGGACACAGAAACAAGGGGTCACAATTGGAAGTTGAAGACTCAGATGAGTCAAAGGGACGTTAGGAAGTATTTCTTCAGTCACAGAGTTGTCAGGTAGTGGAATAGTCCAGAAAGTGACGTACTGGAGGCGGGAACCGTACATAGTTTTAAGACGAAGTTTGATAAAGCTCATTGAGCAGGGAGAGAGAGGACCTAGTAGCAATCAGTGAAGAGGCGGGGCCAGGAGCTATGACTCGACCTCTGCAACCACAAATTGGTGACTGCAAACACACACACACACACACACACACACACACACACACACACACACACACACACACACACACATATATGGGAGCCTGGCAAACCTGAAAATAGCGTTCCGATACCTTAGTAAGGAATCGTTCAAGACAGTGTACACTGTGTACGTCAGGCCCATACTGGAATATGCAGCACCAGTTTGGAACCCACACCTGGTCAAGCATATAAAGAAATTAGAGAAAGTACAAAAGTTTGCAACAAGGCCAGTTCCAGAGCTTAGGGTAATGTCCTATGAAGAAAGGTTGAGGGAAATCGGACTGACGACACTTGAGAACAGGAGGGCCAGGGGAGACATGATAACAACATACAAAATAATGCGTGGAATAGACAAGGTGGACAGAGACAGGATGTTCCAGAGAGGAGAAACAGAAACAAAGGGTCACAATTGGAAGCTGAAGACTCAGACGAGTCACAGGGATGTTAGGAAGTACATCTTCAGTCACAGAATCGTCAGGAAGTGGAATAGCCCAGCAAGTGATGTAATGGAGGCAGGAACCATACATAACTTTAAGACGAGGTATGACAAAGCTCAGGAAGCAGAGAGAGAGAGAGAGGACCTAGTAGCGATCAGTAAAGAGGCGGGGTCAGGAGCTGAGTCTCGACCCTTGCAACCACAATTAGGTGAGTACAATTAGGTGAGTACACACACACACACACACACACACACACACACACACACACACACACACACACACACACACACACACAAAATGCCTACAGGCCAAGTGTTAATCGACAAGTGCCTTTGACAAGTGGTAACTAACACATGGCATGGGCAACAGGGACTGTGAGGAAGCACCAGCTGGAGAGTCTGCTGCACATTAGATATAAGTCATTGTTAAACTTTGCCTGCATCCTTAACGACGCAAGGGTGTCCTTGACCTTAACAACACAACAGCATTCCCGTCCTCAACAACACAATAGTGTCCTTGACTTTAACACAGCAGTGTCCTTGACCTTAACAACACAGCAGTGTCCTTGACGTTAACAACATAACTGTGTCCTTTACCTTAACAACA
The DNA here is from genome assembly GCF_038502225.1 of Cherax quadricarinatus. Lineage (NCBI taxonomy): Eukaryota > Metazoa > Arthropoda > Malacostraca > Decapoda > Parastacidae > Cherax > Cherax quadricarinatus. The sequence continues at coordinate 30,326,984 of NC_091292.1, read as the reverse complement.
CAACAGTGTCCTTGACCTTAACAACATAGCAGTATCATTGACCTTAACAACTTAACTGTGTCTTTGACCTTAACAACATAACAGTGTGCTTGACCTTAACAACACGACAGTGTCCTTGACCTTAATAACACATCAGTGTCCTTGAGCTTAACACAACAGTGTTCTTGTCCTTTACAACAGTGTTCTTGTACTTTACAACAGCGTTCTTGACCTTAACAATACAACAGTGTCCTTGACCTTAACAATACAACAGTGTCCTTGACTATAATAACACAACAGCATCCTTGACGATAACAGCACAGCAGTGTCCTTAACCTTATCAATGCAAGTGTCCTTGACCTTTACAACACAACATTGTTCTTGATTTTAACAACGATACAACAGTGTCCTTGACCTTAACGATGCAGCATGTCCTTGATCTTAATGATACAACAGTGTGCCTGATCTTAACAACGATACAAAAGTGCTCTTGATTTTAACAACGATACAACAGTGTCCTCGATCTTAACGATGCATAAGTGTCCTTGATCTTAACAGCGATACAAAAGTGTTCTTGATCTTAACGATTCAACATACTGAGAATGATTCTCATCATGATACGGCAGAGTTGAGGACTCTGAAGCTGGGCGTGTTGTTGGATCTGAAGAGCTCATTGATAGTATTGTTGAAGATTCCTGGATTCGTGTCATTTACTAAGTATACATATATCATGCAGTAAAGAACGGAGTTAATTGTTGTGGTTGTCTGTTGAGTGGTTTGGAGAATCTTCATGGTGTCGGCTTGAAGCTTAGCGGTGACGGAGTAGATGGGAGACTTAGTGGAATTTAGTTTTTTCTCTTCTTCAAGTTCCTTTTTGGTGATGATTTCCATCCTCAATGGGCATTTAGCGGCATGAGTGCGGTGATCACTCTTGCGGTTAAAGCAATTTGAGGGTGTAGCGGCCGTACAGTTCTTGAAGTCTTGTCCTTCGCTGTCACATTCAAAGCATAACTTTTTGTCTTTTATTAATTCAGTCCTTGGTGAGATGGTCGTAGAAATACTTCCAGAACGGGGGTGGTACGGCGGTAACGTTCTGGTTCAACGTTCTTAGGGTCGATGTGGAAGTCGGAGATTGCCACACTGTTGTTCTGAGCTCTTGAAGTCACAGGGATGCCGGTGATAGCGATCTTCAGCTTTGGGAATTTTCGTGATCATCAGAGGTCCATTCATTTTGATCTTCTATGGTCGTCTTGAGGTCACTGGTTGTTTGTTCGGTGATGAATCTGTCTAGCCACTTGACAAATCAGATTTTATTTTTTTTGCATTGAGGGCATGCGAAGGAATGACCTAAAATCCACGATCCGAGAATATTTATTGCTACCGAGGTGACGATTTTGTCAACCTCATCGTCGCTTTAAAACAGACGGCTATAAAGGCATTCTTAATCATGAGAATGCTAGTGATTTTAATGAGGTTGCCAAGGAAATGCAGGAAGATTTTTGTGGTGTACTTGATGCTACCACTAACTGGCATAATTTTCACCCGATGCGCCTGTATTGTGGCACAGAACACAAGACGATACTGCCTTGGTGGTTAAATGTTCTATGCTAACCTTTCTATGGTGTAGAAATATACCTAGTTGGACGAATCTTATTGTGGCTAGCTGGTCTAGTGGCTAACGCGACGGTCTGGAGTTTTGAGACTCTCTGACCGCGGGTTCAATCCCGCCCGTGGTATGGTTTGTTTGCAATCGTGTCATTACGATTTCTTGAGTCAAAAGGGATCGCAGGGAAACTGGTAGTGGTGAGAACTTTCGCTACTTGCACGAGGCTAAGACAGCAGAAGAGTCTCTCTCTCTCTCTCTCTCTCTCTCTCTCTCTCTTTCTTACATACAGTAATTGATTGAAGAGACCTCACACAGTGAATTTTACATGCTGCATATGGTAGATGGCGCTCCAGACACAGTGGACTCTTACATGCTGAAGTTGGTAGATGGCGCTCCAGACACAGTGGACTCTTACATGCTGCAGATGGTAGATGGTGCTCCAGACACAGTAGACTCTTACATGCTGAAGTTGGTAGATGGCGCTCCAGACACAGTGGACTCTTACATGCTGCAGATGGTAGATGGCACTCCAGACACAGTGGACTCTTACATGCTGAAGTTTGTAGATGGCGTTCCAGACACAGTGGACTCTTACATGCTGCAGATGGTAGATGGCGCTCCAGACACAGTGGGCTCTTACATGCTGCAGTTGGTAGATAGCGCCCCAGACACAGCGAATCTTATATGCTACGGTTAGTGGACAGAGCTGCTAGGAGTGACCATAGGCTAAGCACCGGAGAAGCAGAAGTCAGTCCAGTGTAACTAAATCAGTTAGCACAGACATACCCTAGGAAAGTACTATGTGCAGGAATAGAGTGCCTGAAAGTGAACTGTGGATTATGAGGTATGTAGCCTGTTGCTTATCCGCCGGTATCATGTTTATGGTATACGATACAGCGAAGTTTATGAATAAAACACATGTGCATATTCATGGTAATGAATATGATATTGTGTAAATGAACTTCAGTAAGGCTTTCGATAGAGCTCCACACCAGAGGCTATTGAGGAAACTTAGGGCACACGGAATAGGAGGAGAAATTTTTTCCTGGTTAGAGGCATGGCTGACAAATAGACAGCAGAGAGTTTGCATAAATGGGGAGAAATCAGAATGGGGGCACGTCACAATGTGATGTAGTTCAGCTGGGCTTGTGAGGTCTCAGGGGAAACCTAATTTAACCAATTACATGGTCACACCTTGCCTTGGCAAACGTCTGTCAGCCACGTCTTTTCGGCTTAAGACTGAGGTCTTTTGTTCTTGACGGCGTCAGACCTAGGCGTCAGGTCGTACACGTGGTTGTGGGGTGTGCTTGGGCCACCATATAAGCCCAAGGAACAGCTGAGTAGAGTGATTAGTGCGGAGCTCTGGCCTGGGTGCAGAGCTCCTGAGCAGAGACTTCGAGCGGAGCTGCTGCTGGGGTGCAGGGCTCGGGAGAAGGCTGCTGAAGTCTCTGGAGGAGATTGTTGGAGGCAGAGTACTGGCTTGGTGCAGTACTCGTGCTGTGTAGGTCTTGGGACCTGTTGCTTAGTTCCTGTGATGAACTGCCCTCTGAACTATATTATAAGTTATATTCATTTTGGTCAAGTTGATTGTATTCCCTGTCTCACTGCTTATACATACCATCCCATTTATCTAAACCACAATAATGTTCTCCTGTTCCCAAATATATTATTGTACAAGGACTTAATAATAAACTGTGTTTGAGTAGAATAGTAATATTCACTGTCCCCGTTATTTATTAATTTCTCCATTTATGTATGTTTAGTTAAAGTCCCCGAGAGGGTGAGTAGTGTGGAGTGGTGGGTAGAGTAATGAGAGGTGAAGTTGTAGTCACCAGTGACCTCACATTACCTACCAGCCCCCGCACTCATCCCTCCTACTGCCTCGCCTGTCCCCTGTTTACTGACTCCCTCCCCTTACTCCCATATTCCCCACTTGTATTCAATACATTCCAATACCCCCCTACATGACAACAAGCGGTGTTCCTCAGGGGTCAGTGTTGGGCCCGTTGTTGTTCACAATTTACATAAACGACATAGATGAGGGAATAAATAGCGACATAAGCAAATTTGCTGATGACACCAAAATAGGCCGTCCAATTCATTCTAATGAGGACATTAGAGCACTCCAGGATGATTTGAATAGACTGACGCAATGGTCGGAGAAGTGGCAGATGCAGTTTAATATCGACAAATGCAAAGTTCTAAATGTTGGACAGTTAAATAACCATGCCAATAAACTAAATAATGTAGATCTTGATACTACCGATTGCGAAAAGGGTTTAGGAGTTCTGGTTAGCAGTAACCTAAAACCAAGACAACAGTGCATTAGTGTTCGCAATAAAGCTAACAGAATTCTTGGCTTCATATCTAGAAGTATAAATAATAGAAGTCATCAGGTTGTTCTTCAACTCTATATATCCTTGGTTAGGCCTCATTTAGACTATGCTGCTCAGTTCTGGTCACCGTATTACAGAATGGATATAAATGCTCTGGAAAACGTACAAAGGAGGATGACAAAGATGATCCCATGTATCAGAAATCTTTCCTATGAGGATAGACTGAAGGCCCTGAATCTGCACTCTCTCGAAAGGCGTAGAATTAGGGGGGATATGATCGAGGTGAATAAATGGAAAACAGGAATAAATAAAGGGGATGTAAATAGTGTGTTGAAAATTTCCAGCCAAGACAGGACTCGCAACAATGGTTTCAAGTTGGAAAAATTCAGATTCAGGAAGGATATAGGAAAGTACTGGTTTGGTAATAAGAGTTGTGGATGAGTGGAACAAACTCCCGAGTACAGTTATTGAGGCTAAAACGTTGTGTAGTTTTAAAAATAGGTTAGATAAATGCATGAGTGGGTGTGGGTGGGTGTAAGTTGGACCTTACTAGCTTGTGCTGCTGGGTCTGGTGCAGTGCTCCATCCTTGAGTGGGGATGACCAGACTGGGTGGCTCATTGGGATAATCCGGGGGGTGGGTCATTGGGATAATCCGGGGGGTGGGTCATTGGGATAATCCGGGGGGTGGGTCATTGGGATAATCCGGGGGGTGGGTCATTGGGATAATCCGGGGGGTGGGTCATTGGTCTAATCCGGAGGGGGGGACATGGACCTGCTCCGCATGGGTCAGTAGGCCTGTTGAAGTGTTCCTTCTTTCTTATGTTCTTATGTTCATAAATCAAGATACTCTCAGTGTTGCACATGTGACTCATTGCCCACCAGTGTTGGGTTGACAGTTTGATGTGTTTAACATTTCAGTGTTATAACGCCTCTCTTCATCTTGGTAAATATGAATCGAGTTCTGTTGTTTTGCGGCGCTTGACTGAAAACTTGGAATGACCCAATGATTTAATCTCTATCGCAGGTTTGGACCTCAGACTCTCAGCCCGAAATGCCTTGCACGGCTTCTACTTTCTACATACATTGGTTTAACTCTTAGTTTTGATTATAATAATAATTTCTAGATGTATTAATTATCCTATGTTATCATTTCACGTACAAACAATGTATCATGTAAAAATATTTTTTAATGTTTTTACTTGAGTATATACCATAAGAGTTGTTTATACAGTTTTTACATACATTTAATTTACAGTTATCAATATTTTATGGATCAAAGTATTCTTTAGCTCAAGTGAAATACAGCCTTAATGACACTCATGTGTTCAATAGGCTTTAATGGGTCGGCTAATTAGTAGCTAGGGAGACGTCTCCTGCGTCCACCTTTTCAAGGAGGGAGTGACTTGATGCTGATGAAGGGCTCTTGATCGGAATACTAAATGCTACCCTCCACCTGGATCAAAACCGATTACTTCACACTCTTGAACATGATCTTGACGGTTTTAAAGTTTACCCATGTTATTTTAAACCAGCTCCCACACTGATGATATATCACACCTGTTTATTACACCTATTGCTACATCTGTTGCTACACCTGTTGTCATAACTGTTGCAATACCTGTTATCACAACTGTTGCTACATCTATTGCCAAACCTGCTACTACACCTTTTGCTACACCTGTTGCCACACCTGTGGCTACACCTGTTGCCACACCTGTGGCTACACCTGTTGCTACACCTGTTGTTACACCTGTTGCCACACCTGTTGCCACACCTGCTGCCACAAATCAGCGCAGCAGATAACCAGCCACATACAGTAGTCATGGTATGGAATAATTTATATATCCTCCGCTGCTGTCAGTGTCAGCTGGGACGTCACTATCATGTTGTGGCAAGTCCAGCTTCCTAATTGATTTTTTCTGCAAAAATTCAAATATTGCGTGCCATGTTAATTTGCCAAATATGTATATATAATATATATAAATATATATATATATATATATATATATATATATATATATATATATATATATATATATATATATATATATATATATATATATATATATGCAAAACAACCACTCTGAAAGAATAGAGAAATTCCAAGCGCTTTCGTGACTACTCACATTATCATAGTTCCTTGATAATGTGAGTAGTCACGAAAGCGCTTGGAATTTCTCTATTCTTTCAGAGTGGTTGTTTTGCATATTTTGAAATCACCTGTTTACTGTGATCTTATTGCATATATATATATATATATATATATATATATATATATATATATATATATATATATACATATATATATATATATATATAATATATATATATATATATATATATATATATATATATATATATATATATATATATATATATATATATCAGTGCGTAAGAGATAAGTTTCGAAAAGTTCTATTTTTGGAAGTTAGGTTTGTTGCACACACACATACACACACACACACACACACACACACACACACACACACACACACACACACACACACACACACACACACACACACACACACACACATGCGCGCGCGCGCGCGTGAAACAGAAGTATTAATGACAAGTACCTTTGACAACTAGTAACTGTTGCTACTACTACTGACTACTACACACTCTCACGCACATGCATGCACGCGAGGGCATGTACTCACCTATCTGTAGTTGCAGGGGTCGAGTTTGTGAGTGTGCGTGTGTTGCTAGAGCGAGTCTAGCAACACATTGATCATTTATCAATTCACAAAATTGCAATTAAATGCTCTTCATAGGCATAAACCAACAAGCAGAAAATAAAACGTCAGTAAAACTCATTACCGAACATTTCGACGTTTTATTGAGGTGATCTTACGTAGAATATAAAAAATCTGGCGTTGGTGGTGTTGACCGAGCAGATCATTATATGACCTGCTCAGTCATATGATGACCTGCTCAGTCATATGATGACCTGCTCAGTCATATGATGACCTGCTCAGTCATATGATGACCTGCTCAGTCATATGATGACCTGCTCAGTCATTTGATGACCTGCTCAGTCATATGATGACATGCTCAGTCATTTGATGACCTGCTCAGTCATTTGATGGCCTGATCAGTCATATGATGACCTGCTCAGTCATACAATGACCTGTTCAGTCATATGATGACCTGCTCAGTCATACAATGACCTGCTCAGTCATATGATGACCTGGTCAGTCATATGATGACCTGCTCAGTCATTTGATGACCTGCTCAGTCATACAATGACCTGCTCAGTCATATGATGACCTGGTCAGTCATGTGATGACCTGCTCAGTCATTTGATGACCTGCTCAGTCATATGATGACCTGCTCAGTCATATGATGACCTGCTCAGTCATATGATGACCTGCTCAGTCATTTGATGACCTGCTCAGTCATTTGATGACCTGCTCAGTCATTTGATGACCTGCTCAGTCATATGATGACCTGCTCAGTCATTTGACGACCTGCTCAGTCATTTGACGACCTGCGCAGTCATTTGACGACCTGCTCAGTCATACAATGACCTGCTCAGTCATTTGATGACCTGCTCAGTCATACAATGACCTGCTCAGTCATATGATGACCTGCTCAGTCATTTGACGACCTGCTCAGTCATTTGACGACCTGCTCAGTCATTTGACGACCTGCTCAGTCATACAATGACCTGCTCAGTCATTTGATGACCTGCTCAGTCATACGATGACCTGCTCAGTCATTTGATGACCTGCTCAGTCATACGATGACCTGCTCAGTCATTTGACGACCTGCTCAGTCATTTGACGACCTGCTCAGTCATACGATGACCTGCTCAGTCATTTGATGACCTACTCAGTCATATGATGACCTGCTCAGTTATTTGACGACCTGCTCAGTCATACAATGACCTGCTCAGTTATTTGACGACCTGTTTAGTCATATGATGACCTGCTCAGTCATTTGACGACCTGCTCAGTCATATGATGACTTGCTCAGTCATACGATGACCTGCTCAGCAATTTGACGACCTGCTCAGTCATATGCTGACCTGCTCAGTCATTTGACGACCTGTTCAGTCATATGATGACCTGCTCAGTCATATGATGACCTGGTCAGGCATATAATGACCTGCTCAGTCATACGATTACCTGCTCAGTCATATGATGACCTGCTCAGTAATATGATGACCTGCTCAGTTATACGATGACCTGCTCAGTCATATGAGGACCTGCTCAGGCATATGATGACCTGCTCATGCATATGATGACCTACTCAGTCATACAATGACCTGTTCAGTCATATGATGACCTGCTCAGTCATACGATGACCTGCTCAGTCATATGATGACCTGCTCAGTCATATGATGACCTGCTCAGTCATACGATGACCTGCTCTGTCATTTGATGACCTGCTCAGTCATACAATGACCTGCTCAGTCATATAATGAACTGCTCAGTCATATGATGACCTGCTCAGTCATACGATGACCTGCTCAGGGGAGTTTCAGGTCATGTAACGGAGTCCTGCTGACTTGCCTGTCCACTCCTGAGATATGATAATTGATTCTGGTGAAGGGGTCTTAATCCAAGGAATTGGGGCTACTTTCCCCTTCCTCAGAACAAACCTCATTGCCTCCAGGTGCTGTATGACCCTTGAGGGTTTAGCGATTCCTTGTCAAGGTATGATTTCTTATGCTTGCCCATAGAATAAGGTGTTTTCCACATTAGACCTGCAATCAGTAACCTTTTGGTGTTAGTGAGTGGTTCTTGATCTGAGGAACTAGATCTAGCCTCCCATACATGGATCAGACTCGTTTACCTCACATTCCAAAGCTGCTATGTGACCCAATAAAAATACTACTACTACTACTACTAATAATAATAATAACAATAATAATAATAATAATCGTAATAATAATATATTATTATTATTATTATTATTATTATTATTATTATTATTATTATTATTATTATTATTAACTCACAGATAAGCCTCATGTTACAAACTCATTGAAAAATGCAAGCAAAATTTGATTGAAGCATCATTCGTGTGTTCCGGAGTAGGTACGAGAGAAGCAACGCGACGGATCGTGGGTAGATGTGGTATTAGGTCAGTCATAGAGAATGACGGACACCAAGACACATCACAACGAATACAAATGAGTTACTCCAGGAACGTTTGACAATGTACGTTTGACAGTGTGTGTGTGTGTGTGTGTGTGTGTGTGTGTGTGTGTGTGTGTGTGTGTGTGTGTGTGTGTGTGTGTGTGTGTGTGCACCCAGCCGAGGTCTCATCTGGGCATGACAGTGGCGGTATTTTGAAACTAATCACATTTATTTCAGAAGCTGGGTCGACAAGGTGTGAATGTGCCTAATATCACCAGATACGTGAGGCGCCTTAGTAATATTTCACACCCAGTCGCAACAGTAATATGGAGAGAGAGAGAGAGAGAGAGAGAGAGAGAGAGAGAGAGAGAGAGAGAGAGAGAGAGAGAGAGATGCTTAAAGTCTGGCATAAATAAGTTGTGCTAGGATGCTAGGTAAACTGAAACATTTGAAGTCATTTTGAGACATCATCAAATGACGGACAAAGACATCGCAAAAATAAGTTTGCATTATATATATATATATATATATATATATATATATATATATATATATATATATATATATATATATATATATATATATATATATATATATATATATATATATATATATATTGCATGTATATTATCATTTGTGGAAAACTTGAGGATATCCTCACCGTCACACGATGTCTCCCATCCCGTGTGACGGAATATGACTGGGAAAACACAGCTAGTTGTCATTACCACTATACAACTATCTTAGCGAGTAACTTATCAGCATATTACTTATGCACTCAATTTTTTTTTAACGTATGTGGTGCAGTGTTGTAGTCTAGGTGTGTATTAAGCGTGTAACACGCGGCGCCTTAGTTTCAATATCACATAAACGTGGAAGCTCAAGTTGGAGCCATTAATTCCTTTGAGGAACAATACAAGTTCTCCAACTAATTTCCCGCAACTTTGCTTCCAAATGTTGCAGCATGTGGCGCTGTTTGTGGTAATCACCGCCGAGGCATCACCTGGTTTCTCAGCAGCTGTAATAAAGCAAATCATGTGCGCGAGGTAAGATTTTTATGAGAATATTAACGATGACAGACGCCAAGTTTGCGGTGCAAATTATAACGTTTCTCTTTGTTAATGGTGATTACTTTTGATGCCTTCATTATAACGTAAAAAATAGAAAAAAGAATTTCATTCAGTAGAAACAGATGACATTATATCGATGTTATTATCAGCCATTATCAAACCATTAGAATTATAGACGATATTTCAGGATTTTCACATTTTAGTCTTGGTATGCGAATCAGTGTGTGCATACTTGTCTAAACACTATTTTGTTAATACCTCCATTAATCAGGTTTATCGAAACTCCAAGGAAGGGGAATTTACCTCTGGTCTCCCACTCTGCCTTGAATTTGATGGAAGAATGCAGTGTTTAACTTATTTAAGTAGATATCGCAATGCCTTGGTCACACTATGACTTCTAAGAGGACGTCTAGAAGAATGTCTAAGAGGACGTCTAAGAGGACGCCTTAGAGGACGTCTAAGAGGACGCCTAAGAGGACGTCTAATAGGACGCCTAAGAGAACGTCTAAGAAGACGTCTAATAGGACACCTAAAAAAAATTAACTAACGATAATTTAAGACCGAAATATTGCCATATACATTACCTGCTAATCATTTTAGGTCCTGCAGATGACATGTTTCACATTTTAATTACCTCAGCCATGTATAACATATCAACAATACATATCAAACTTTTCAAGTAATTTTTTTCGTTTAATAGTATCGTTGTTATGAGATTTCAGTGGCTGATGGACTGGCCAGTCAGCCTGCCAGCCTGCCAGCCAGCCTGCCTGCCTGCCAGCCTGCCTGCCTGCCAGCCTACCAGCCAGCCTGCCTGCCTGCCTGCCTGCCTGCCTGCCTGCCTGCCAGTTTGCCAGCCTGCCAGCCTGCCTGCCTGCCAGCCTGCCTGCCTGCCAGCCTGCCAGCCTGCCAGCCTGCTAGCCTGCCAGCCTGCCTGCCTGCCAGCCTGCCTGCCTGCCTGCCTGCCTGCCAGCCTGCCTGCCAGCCTGCCTGAGTGCCAGCCTGCCAGCCTGCCTGCCTGCCAGCCTGCTAGCCAGCCTGCCTGCCTGCCAGCCTGCCTGCCAGCCTGCCTGCCAGCCTGCCAGCCAGCCTGCCTGCCAGCCTGCCTGCCTGCCAGCCTGCCAGCCAGCCTGCCTGCCAGCCTGCCAGCCAGCCTGCCAGCCAGTCAGCCTGCCTGCCTGCCAGCCAGTCAGCCTGTCTGCCTGCCTGCCTGCCTGCCTGCCTGCAAGCCTGCCAGCCTGCCTGCCTGCCTGCCTGCCTGCCTGCCTGCCAGTCTGCCAGCCAGCCTGCCAGCCAGTCAGCCTTCCTGCCTGCCAGCCTGCCAGCCAGCATGCCAGCCTGCCTGCCTGCCAGCCTGCCAGCCAGCCTGCCAGCCAGCCAGCCTGCCTGCCTGCCAGGAAGCCAGCCAGCCTGCCAGCCAGCCAGCCTGCCAGCCAGCCTGCCAGCCAGCCTGCCAGCCAGCCTGCAAGCCTGCCTGCCTGCCAGTCAGCCTGCCAGCCTGCCAGTCAGCCTTCCTGCCTACCAGCCTGCCAGCCAGCCTGCCAGCCTGCCTGCCTGCCAGCCTGCCAGCCAGCCTGCCAGCCAGCCAGCCTGCCTACCTGCCAGCCAGCCAGCAAGCCTGCCAGCCAGCCAGCCAGCCTGCCAGCCTGCCAGCCAGCATGCCAGGCAGCCTGCCTGCCTGCCAGCCTGCCAGCCCGCCTGCCAGCCAGCCAGCCTGCCTGCCTGCCTGCCAGCCTGCCTGCCTGCCTGCCTGACAGCTTGCCAGCCTGCCTGCCAGCCTGCCTGCCAGTCAGCCTGCCTGCCTACCTTCCTGCCTGCCAGCCTGCCAGCCTGCCAGCCTGCCTGCCAGCCAGCCAGTCTGCCTGCCAACCTGCCAGCTTGCCAGCCTGCCTGCCAGCCTGCCAGCCTGCCTGCCTGCCAGCCAGCCTGCCTGCCAGCCAGCCAGCCAGCCTGCCTGCCTGCCAGCCTGCCTGCCTGCCTGCCTGCCTGCCTGCCAGCCTGCCTGCCAGCCTGCCTGAGTGCCAGCCTGCCAGCCTGCCTGCCTGCCAGCCTGCTAGCCAGCCTGCCTGCCTGCCAGCCTGCCAGCCAGCCTGCCTGCCAGCCTGCCAGCCAGCCTGCCTGCCAGCCTGCCTGCCTGCCAGCCTGCCAGCCTGTCTGCCTGCCAGCCAGCCTGCCTGCCAGCCTGCCAGCCTGCCTGCCTGCCTGCCTGCCTGCCAGCCTGCCTGCCAGCCTGCCTGAGTGCCAGCCTGCCAGCCTGCCTGCCTGCCTGCCAGCCTGCTAGCCAGCCTGCCTGCCTGCCTGCCAGCCTGCCTGCCAGCCTGCCAGCCAGCCTGCCTGCCAGCCTGCCTGCCTGCCAGCCAGCCTTCCTGCCAGCCTGCCAGCCAGCCTGCCAGCCAGTCAGCCTGCCTGCCTGCCAGCCAGTCAGCCTGTCTGCCTGCCTGCCTGCCTGCCTGCCTGCCTGCAAGCCTGCCAGCCTGCCTGCCTGCCTGCCTGCCTGCCTGCCTGCCTGCCAGCCTGCCAGCCAGCCTGCCAGCCAGTCAGCCTTCCTGCCTGCCAGCCTGCCAGCCAGCATGCCAGCCTGCCTGCCTGCCAGCCTGCCAGCCAGCCTGCCAGCCAGCCAGCCTGCCTGCCTGCCAGGAAGCCAGCCAGCCTGCCAGCCAGCCAGCCTGCCAGCCAGCCTGCCAGCCAGCCTGCCAGCCAGCCTGCAAGCCTGCCTGCCTGCCAGCCTGTCAGCCAGCCTGCCTGCCTGCCAGCCAGCCAGCCAGCCTGCCAGCCAGTCAGCCTTCCTGCCTGCCAGCCTGCCAGCCAGCCTGCCAGCCTGCCAGCCAGCATGCCAGCCAGCCAGCCTGCCTGCCTGCCAGGAAGCCAGCCAGCCTGCCAGCCAGCCAGCCTGCCAGCCAGCCTGCCAGCCAGCCTGCCAACCAGCCTGCAAGCCTGCCTGCCTGCCAGCCTGTCAGCCAGCCTGCCTGCCTGCCAGCCTGCCAGCCAGCCTGCCAGCCAGCCAGCCTGCCTACCTGCCAGCCAGCCAGCCAGCCTGCCAGCCTGCCAGCCAGCATGCCAGCCAGCCTGCCTGCCTGCCAGCCTGCCAGCCCGCCTGCCAGCCAGCCAGCCTGCCTGCCTGCCTGCCAGCCTGCCAGCCAGCCTGCCAGCCAGCCAGCCTGCCTGCCTGCCAGCCAGCCTGCCTGCCTGCCAGCCTGCCTGTCTGCCAGCCTGCCAGCCTGCCAGCTAGCCTGTCAGCCAGTCAGCCTGCCTGCCTGCCAGCCTGCCTGCCTGCCAACCTGCCAGTCTGCCAGATAACCAGCCTGCCAGCCAGTCTGCTAGCCAGCCAGCCAGCCAGCCAGCCAGCCTGCTTGCCAGCCAGCCAGCCAGCCAGCCAGCCAGCCATCCTGCCAGCCAGATTGCCAGCCTGCACGCCTGATTCCACACCCACCACCACCACCATCACCACCACCATCACCACCACCACCAGACACACGCACCACCACCACCAGACACACGCACCACCACCACCACCACCACCACCACCACCAGACACACGCACCACCACTACCACAAACATCACCACCACCAGACACACGCACCACCACCATCACCACCACCATCACCACCACCACCACCATCACCACCACCATCACCACCACCATCACCACCACCATCACCACCACCATCACCACCACCACCAGACACACGCACGACCACCACCAACATCACCACCAGACACACGCACCACCACCACCATCACCACCACCACAATCACCGCCACTACCATCACCACCACCACCAGACACACGCACCACCACCACCACCACCAGACACATGCGCCACCAAAACCAGACACACTCACCACCACCAGACACCCACCACCACCACCAGACACACGCACCACCACCACCACCAGACACATGCACCACCACCACCTAACACACTCACCACCACCACCAGACACACTCACCACCACCACCAGACACACGCACCACCACCACCAGACACATGCACCACCACCACCATATACACTCACCACCACCACCAGACACACCCACCACCACCACCAGACACACTCACCACCACCACCAGACACACCCACCACCACCACCAGACACACGCACAACCACCACCAGACACATGCACCACCACCACCAGACACACGCACCACCACCACCACCATCAGACACATGCACCACCACCAGACACACTCACGACCACCACCACCAGACACACCCACCACCACCACCAGACACACGCATCACCACCACCACCAGACACACGCACCACCACCAGACACACTCACGATCACCACCAGAAACACGCACCATCACCACCAGACACACTCACCACCACCACCAGACACGCACCACCACCACCAGGCACATGCACCACCACCACCAGACACACTCACCACCACCACCAGACACACGCACCACCACCACCAGACACACCCACCACCAGACACACGCACCACCACCACCACCACCAGATACACCCACCACCACCACCAGACACAAGCACCACTACCACCAGACACACGCACCACCACCACCACCAGACACATGCACCACCACCACCATCACCACCACCACAATCATCACCACCACCATCACCACAACCACCGGACACACCCACCACCACCACCAGACACACGCACCACCACCACCAGACACATGCACCACCACTACCAGACACACTCACCACCACCACCAGACACACGCACCACCACCACCAGACACCCACCACCACCACCAGACACACGCACCACCACCACCAGACACATGCACCACCACCACCAGACACACTCACCACCACCACCAGACACACGCACCACCACCACCAGACACATGAACCACCACCACCAGACACACGCATCACCACCACCAGACACACGCACCACCACCACCAGACGCACCCACTACCACCACCAGACACACGCACCACCACCACCAGACACACGCACAACCACCACCAGATACACCCACTACCATCACCAGACACACGCACCACCACCACCAGACACACGCACCACCACCACCACTACCACCATCGCCACCGCCATCACCATCACCACCTCCATCACCACCACCAGACACACGCACCACCACCACCAGACACACACATCGCCACCACCAGACACACGCACCACCACCACCACCAGACACACGCACCACCACCACCAGACACACCCACCACCACCACCAGTCACACGCACCACCACCACCAGACACACGCACCACCACCACCACCACTACCACCATCACTACCACCACCATCACCACCACCATCACCATCACCACCACCAGACACACGCACCACCACCACCTCCACTACCATCATCACCACCAATACCACCATCACCACCACCAGACACACGCACCACCACCACCAGACACACGCACCACCACCACCAGACACACCCACCACCACCACCACCACCACCACCAGGCATACGCACCACCACCACTACCACCAGACACACGCACCAACAGTTTGCTAAAGCTGGAAATGATTTTGATGGATCTCTCTCCGAGTCCTCCGTGTGCTCATTTCTGCGTGCCTGATCTGCGTTTTTAGTCTCTCGATTACCTTTCTCTCTCTGTCTCTGTTTCTGTCTGTCTGTCTGTCTCTCTCTCTCTCTCTCTCTCAATCTCTCTCTCTCTCTCTCTCTCTCTCTCTCTCTCTCTCTCTCTCTCTCTCTCTCTCTCTCTAGCTGTCTCATCACTACAAACGTCAACACCAGCACAACTACCACCATCACCATTACTACCACAAGACAAATCATCTGAATTACCACATTCACCTCCACTACCACTATCACCAGTACCGTATTCACAACTACTGCTACCCGTACCAATAACAACTACTACCTCATCAGTACCACAACCACCACTACTACTAACAGCACCTTGCTTCACCACTACGCCAGTTATCAATCCAACATTATCACCACCACTATAATAACCACCACTGTCATCATTACTATCTCTATACCCGCAACTTCCACCATTACCATCTCTGATACCACTATAACCACCTCCATCATCACCCTCTCAACAACTACCTCCACCAACACCCTCATAACAACCAACACATTCACGACAACCACCACAACTACCACAACTACCACCACCACCACCATCACCACATTCACCACTACCACTACCATCTCAGCTACCATATACCAGCAAAACCACGAGAATCACATCTATTATAACAACTACCACCATCACCACCAGTACCCTCACCAGTACCCTCACCATCCTTACCAACACCACTTCAATAACCCTCAAAATTACCACCACAATTACTTCCAATATTACCACTACAACTCCTCTCACCACCACCACATCTACTATCACCATTACCACCACCACCAACATCACTACAAGTACCCTCATCATCATTTCCAACACCACTTCAATAACCCTCACTATTACCACCACAATCACTTTCACCATAACCACTACAACTACTCTCACCACTACCACAACTACTATTACCATTACCACCACCACCATCACCACCACCACCACCATCACTACAAGTACACTCACCATCATTTCCAACACCACTTCAACAACCCTCACTATTTCCACCACAACTACTTTAACAATTACCACCTCAACTATTCTCACCATTACCACCACAACCACTCTCACCACCAACACCACCACCATCACCACAACTATTCTCACTGTTACCATTATAATTAATCTCACCTTTACTACTAGTACCACACAACTACTCTCACCATTACCACCACAACAACCCTCACCATTACCACCACCAACACACAACAACCCTCACCATTACCACCACCAACACACAACAACCCTCACCATTACCACCACCAACACCACAACAACCCTCACCATTACCACCACCAACACACAACAACCCTCACCATTACCACCACCAACACATAACAACCCTCACCATTACCACCACCAACACCAACACCACAACAACCCTCACATCACCACCACCAACACCACAACAACCCTCACATCACCACCACCAACACCACAACAACCCTCACCATTACCACCACCAACACCACAACAGCCCTCACCATTACCACCACCAACACCACAAAAACCCTCACCATTACCACCGCCAACACCACAACAACCCTCACCATTACCACCGCCAACACCACAACAACCCTCACCATAACCACCACAACACACAACAGCCCTCACCATTACCACCACCAACACCACAACAACCCTCACCATTACCACCGCCAACACCACAACAACCCTCACCATTACCACCACAACACACAACAACCCTCACCATAACCACCACAACACACAACAACCCTCACCATTACCACCACCAACACCACAATAACCCTCACCATTACCACCGCCAACACCACAACAACCCTCACCATTACGACCACCAACACCACAACAACCCTCACCATAACCACCACAACACACAACAACCCTCACCATTACCACCACCATGGAAACATAAACACAAATGCAGTATAATGTGATCCTTTGTTGACTACGTTTCGCCCACACAGTGGGCTTTTTCAAGTCACAAACAGAACTACCTGGGGTGGAAGGAACGCGAGTATTTATAGTCCGGTTCAGAATGCTGAGGTCAGGTGAAGAATGCTGCATCTGATGATGTACCGAGTGGGGTTATAGAGTCTAAAAACTTGGGTAGCTTGGAAAGGAGATTGGACAAGTTTGTGAGCAGACCTTCTACAGTGTTCTTATGTGGGATAGCGATGAAGAAGTTTCTTGGCAAGTGGTTCAGCTATGTTATAGAAGCCACTATTCTGGTTGAAGTTGTCGGATATAGAAATAAGTGATGATTCCAGGATTCTTCGGTATTGAGTGTTGTCTTCTGTGGCGATAAGTCTTGAGTTTCTGTAGTTTATCAAGTGGTTGTGTGAATTACGGTGTTGTACGCAGGCATTCCTTGTGTCGTCAGACCTGCTTGCGTATTGGTGTTCTGAAATACGTTTTTGGAGGTCCCTTGATGTTTCGCCCACGTATAACTTGTTGCAGTCATTACAAGGGATTATGTATACCCCTGCAGAGGATGGAGGCTTGTCCTGTCTACTACTGGTGATGTCCTTGATGGTCGTGGTTGTGGAGGTAGATACTTGGAATGATGTTTTGGCAAAGATGTTGGAAACATGTTTGGCAATGGAGTTGGTGGGAAGGACTATGTATCTCTTATCGGCAGTGTCTTCTCTGGGTGTGTTGAAGATGTTTAATGCCCGCCGTCTGCAGTCTCTGATGAAGTGACGAGGATAGTGGAGTTTAGAAAATATTTGTTCAATTATAGTGCATTCTTCCTCAAGGAACTCGTTGCTGCAGATTCTGAGTGCACGCAGTGCATCATCAGATGCAGCATTCTTCACCTGACCTCAGCATTCTGAACCGGACTATAAATACTCGCGTTCCTTCCACCCCAGGTAGTTCTGTTTGTGACTTGAAAAAGCCCACTGTGTGGGCGAAACGTAGTCAATAAAGGATCACATTATACTGCATTTGTGTTTATGTTTCCATTGTGTCGGTATTTTATACCATTTATTTCCATTACCACCACCAACACACAACAACCCTCACCATTACCACCACCAACACACAACAACCCTCACCATTACCAAAACCAACACACAATAGCCCCCACCATTACCACCACCAACACCACAACACCCCTAACCATTACCACAACCAACACCACAACAACCCTCACCATTACCACCACCAACACCACAGCAACCCTCACCATTGCCACCCCCAACACACCATATCCCTCACCATTACCACCACCAACACCAAAACAACCCTCACTATTACCACCACCAACACCACAACAACCCTCACCATTACCACCTCCAACACCACAACAACCCTCACCATTTCCACAACCAACACCACAACAACCCTCACCATTACCACCTCCAACACCACAACAACCCTCACCATTTCCACAACCAACACCACAACAACCCTCACCATTACCACCTCCAACACCACAACAACCCTCACCATTACCACCTCCAACACAACAACAACCCTCACCATTTCCACAACCAACACCACAACAACCCTCACCATTACCACCTCCAACACCACAACAACCCTCACCATTTCCACAACCAACACCACAACAACCCTCACCATTACCACCTCCAACACCACAACAACCCTCACCATTTCCACAACCAACACCACAACAACCCTCACCATTACCACCTCCAACACCACAACAACCCTCACCATTACCACCTCCAACACAACAACAACCCTCACCATTACCACCACCAACACCACAACAACCCTCACCATTACAACCTCCAACACCACAACAACCCTCACCATTTCCACAACCAACACCACAACAACCCTCACCATTACCACCTCCAATACCACAACAACCCTCACCATTTCCACAACCAACACCACAACAACCCTCACCATTACTTCCACCAACACCACTACAACCCTCACCATTACCACAACCAACACTACAGCAACCCTCACCATTACCACCACCAACACCACAACATCCCTCACCATTACCATTACCACCACCAACACACAACAACCCTCACCATTACCACCACCAACATCACAACAACCCTCACCATTACCACCTCCAACACCACAACAACCCTCACCATTTCCACAACCAACACCACAACAACCCTCACCATTACCACCTCCAACACCACAACAACCCTCACCATTTCCACAACCAACACCACAACAACCCTCACCATTACCACCTCCAACACCACAACAACCCTCACCATTACCACCTCCAACACCACAACAACCCTCACCATTTCCACAACCAACACCACAACAACCCTCACCATTACTTCCACCAACACCACTACAACCCTCACCATTACAACCACCAACACTACAGCAACCCTCACCATTACCACCACCAACACCACAACATCCCTCAGCATTACCACCACCAACACTACAACAACCCTCACCCTTAACCCCACCAACACACAACAACCCTCACCATTACCACCACCAATATACAACAACCCTCACCATTACCACCATCAACACCAGAACAACCCTCACCATCACCACCACCAACCCTACAACAATACTCACCATTACCACCACCAACACAACAACAACCCAGACCATTGCCACCACCAACACCACAACTCCCCTCACCATTACCACCACCAACACCACATCAAACCCCCCACCATTACCACCATCAACACCAAAACAACCCTCACCATTACCACCACCAACACCACAACAACCCTCATCATTACCACCACCAATACACCACAACACTCACCATTACCACCACCAACACCACAACAACCCTCACCATCACCACCAACCCACAACAACCCTCACCGTCACCACCACCAATACACCACAACCCTCTCCATTACCACCACCAACACCACAACAACCCTCACCATTACCACCACCAACACCACAACAACCCTCACCATCACCACCACCAACACACAACAACCCTCACCATCACCACCAACCCACAACAACCCTCACCATTACCACCACCAATACACCACAACCCTCTCCATTACCACCACCAACACCACAACAACCCTCACCATTACCACCACCAACAGCACAACAACCCTCACCATTACCACCACCAACACACAACAACCCTCACCATTACCACCACCAACACCACAACAACCCTCTCCATTACCACCACCAACACCACAACAACCCTCACCATCACCACCACCAACACACAACAACCCTCACCATCACCACCAACCCACAACAACCCTCACCATTACCACCACCAATACACCACAACCCTCTCCATTACCACCACCAACACGACAACAACCCTCACCATTACCACCACCAACACCACAACAACCCTCACCATCACCACCACCAACACACAACAACCCTCACCATTACCACCACCAACACCACAACAACCCTCTCCATTACCACCACCAACACCACAACAACCCTCACCATCACCACCACCAACACACAACAACCCTCACCATTACCACCACCAACACCACAACAACCTTCACCATTGCCACCACAAACACCACAAAAACCCTCACCATTACCACCTCCAACACCACAACAACCCTCACCATTACCACCTACAACACCACAACAACCCTCACCATTACCACCACCAACACCACAACAACCCTCACCATTACCACCTCCAACACCACAACAAACCTCACCATTTCCACAACCAACACCACAACAACCCTCACCATTACCACCTCCAACACCACAACAACCCTCACCATTTCCACAACCAACACCACAACAACCCTCACCATTACCACCTACAACACACAACAACCCTCACCATTACCACCACCAACACCACAACAACCTTCACCATTGCCACCACAAACACCACAACAACCCTCACCATTACCACCACCAACACACAACAAACCTCACCATTACCACCACCAACACCACAACAACCTTCACCATTGCCACCACAAACACCACAAAAACCCTCACCATTACCACCTCCAACACCACAAGAACCCTCACCATTACCACCTCCAACACCACAACAACCCTCACCATTACCACCACCAACACCACAACAACCCTCACCATTACCACCTCCAACACCACAACAACCCTCACCATTACCACCACCAACACCACAGCAACCCTCACCATTACCACCTCCAACACCACAACAACCCTCACCATTTCCACAACCAACACCACAACAACCCTCACCATTACCACCTCCAACACCACAACAACCCTCACCATTACCACCTCCAACACCACAACAACCCTCACCATTACCACCACCAACACCACAACAACCCTCACCATTACCACCTCCAACACCACAACAACCCTCACCATTTCCACAACCAACACCACAACAACCCTCACCATTACCACCTCCAACACCACAACAACCCTCACCATTTCCACAACCAACACCACAACAACCCTCACCATTACTTCCACCAACACCACTACAACCCTCACCATTACCACCACCAACACTACAGCAACCCTCACCATTACCACCACCAACACCACAACATCCCTCACCATTACCACCACCAACACACAACAACCCTCACCATTACCACCACCAACACCACAACAACCCTCACCATTACCACCTCCAACACCACAACAACCCTCACCATTTCCACAACCAACACCACAACAACCCTCACCATTACCACCTCCAACACCACAACAACCCTCACCATTTCCACAACCAACACCACAACAACCCTCACCATTACCACCTCCAACACCACAACAACCCTCACCATTACCACCTCCAACACCACAACAACCCTCACCATTTCCACAACCAACACCACAACATCCCTCACCATTACCACCACCAACACTACAACAACCCTCACCCTTACCCCCACAACACACAACAACCCTCACCATTACCACCACCAATATACAACAACCCTCACCATTACCACCATCAACACCAGAACAACCCTCACCATCACCACCACCAAGCCTACAACAATACTCACCATTACCACCACCAACACAACAACAACCCAGACCATTGCCACCACCAACACCACAACTCCCCTCACCATTACCACCACCAACACCACATCAAACCCCCCACCATTACCACCATCAACACCACAACAACCCTCACCATTACCACCACCAACACCACAACAACCCTCACAATTACGACCACCAACACCACAACTCCCCTCACCATTACCATCACCAACACCACAACAACCCTCACCATTACCACCACCAACACCACAACAACCCTTACCATTACCACCACCAACACACAACAACCCTCACCATTACCGCCACCAGCACCACAACACCCCTCACCATTACCACCACCAACACCACCACAACCCTCACCAATACCACCATCAACACACAACAACCCTCACCATTACCTCCACCAACACCACAACAACCCTCACCATTTCGACGACAACGCACAAAACCCTCACCGTTACCACCACCAACACCAAGACAATCCTCACCATTACCATCACCAACAGACAACAACCCTCACCATTACCACCACCAACACCACAACAACCCTCACCATTACCACCAAAAAGAAAACAAAACTCACCATTATCAGCAACAACACACAACAACCCTCACCATTACCACCTCCAACACACAACAATCCTCACCATTACCACCACCAACATCACAACAACTTTCACCATTACCACCATTATTACAACAACCCTCACCATTGCCACCACCAACACACAACAACCCTCACCATTACCACCACCAACACCACAACAACCCTCATCATTACCATCACCAACACAACAACAACCCTCACCATTGCCACCACCAACACACATCAACCCTCACCATTACCACCACCAACACCACAAAAACCCTCACCATTGCCACCACCAACACCACAACAACTCTCACCATTACCACCACCAACACCACAACAACCCTCATCATTACCATCACCAACACAACAACAACCCTCACCATTGCCACCACCAACACACATCAACCCTCACCATTGCCACCACCAACACCACAACAACCCTCACTAATGGCACCACCACAACAACCCTCACCATTTCCACAACCAACACCACAACTACCCTCACCATTTCCACCACCAACACCACAACAACCCTCACCATTGCCACCACCAACTCACAACAACCCTCACCATTACCACCACCAACACCACAACAATCCTCACCATTACCACCACAACATCACAACAACCCTCAGCATTACCACCACCAACACCACAACAACCCTCACCCTCACCCTCGTCAGTGTTCAGTGGTCAGTCGTCAGTGTTCAGTGGTCAGTCGTCACGTGAGGTCACAGACCCTGAGCTGCTTGGGGATTAGCGTGGACGGTTACAAAGCATGGCTTGCTTCTACAGTGTTTTAAAAGCTGAGGTTGGAGAGTTGAAGGAGGAGGTCTTGCTTCTCCAGGAGGAGATTAGGAGGCTGAAGGTCCACCTCAATGGGCCTGGGAGAGAGTGTGAGGTGGTTGGAGATGTGGGGAATGAGGCTTCTAGCAGTGAGGTGCAGTCTGTCTCTCACTGTGAGGAGGCTGTAGGTGGGGTGGTAGCAACGGCTACCAGCAGTGAGGTGCAGCCCAGCACCTGCTACAAGTGGCGAGTTGTTCACAGTAATGGGAGGCGCATCAGAGTAAGGAAAGTTAAGAGTGCAGATCTGAAGGTAGGAAATCGCTTCTCTGTTCTCCAGGATGAATGTACTTCAGTGGCCAGTGAAGGTAAGGGTACTACTGCCCCTGCTAATGAAGGTAAGCGCATTCTTGTGGTTGGTGACTCTCAGGTAAGATATGTTGATCGTGCTTTTTGTAATAGGAATAAGAAGATGAGAGATAGAGTGTGCTTCCCTGGAGCTGGTGTTGGGGACATTGTCAACAGACTGGATAATATCATGTCAGGTAATGGGAACAAGCCCATTATCTGTCTCAGTGCTGGTGGAAATGATATTGGGAAGGGTAGGAGAGAAGAGCTGCTAGATAAGTACAGGTCAGCTATAGATTTCATTAAGTCTAAGGGAGGGATCCCAATCATATGTAGCATCTTGCCTAGAAGGGGAGTAGGAAATGAATGGTTGTCTAGGGCAATTGGTGTAAATTGCTGGCTAGACAGATACTGCAAGGAACTTGCAATCCCATTCATTGACAACTGGAACAACTTTTATGGCAAACATGATATGTATGCAAGGGATGGGGTTCATCTCTCTGGGGCAGGGGTGGTAGCACTTGCAGACTCGATTGAGAAGGCCATTGGTGAAATGCCTATGATTTTAAACTGATGGAAGATAGAGGTATGGGTGTGTGTGGGAAACAAGCAGGTTGCAACACTAGGGTTGGAAACAGTAAATGTATAAAAGGCATTCAGCATGAAGTTATAAATAAAGACAATAGAACAGGTCAGCAAACAAAGGGGGACAGCAGAGGGCAGCAAGGGACTAGCTCCCTTAAGGTTTACTATACTAATAGCAGGAGTGTTAGAAATAAGATAGATGAGCTAAGATTAATTGCAAGTGCAGGAAACATAGATATTATTGCTATAACAGAGACCTGGCTCAATCTGAAAGATAGAGAGATGCCCTCTGAATGTCACATACAAGGCTATAAATTATTCCACACTGACAGGGTCAACAGGAAAGGTGGTGGAGTAGCGATGTATGTCAGAGACAATTTAAATTGTTGTGTTAGACAAGATATTAAATTAGAAGCGTCAGCCACTGAATCTGTTTGGTTACAGCTTCTCGAGGGCCGAGAAAAACTAATTTTGGGTGTGATTTACAGGGCCCCAAATCTTGATAGGGAGTGCAGTAAACTTCTATGGGACGAAATTCGTAAGGCATCTACATACGAAAATGTTGTGCTAATGGGAGATTTCAATTATAGACAGATTGACTGGAGCAATTTGACAGGAAATTTAGAGTCGGGTGACTTTCTTGATACGATCCAGGATTGTTTTTTAAAACAGTTTGTGACAGAGCCAACTAGGGGAAATAACCTCCTTGACTTGGTTCTTGCCAGTAGGGAAACACTAATTAATAATCTTGAGGTTAATGATGAGCTTGGGGAGAGTGATCACAAATCACTCAGTTTTAACATATCATGGAATTCCCCTAATAATGGCAATCAAGTCTCCGTCCCTGACTTTCGCTTGGCTGATTTCATAGGACTGAATAATTACTTAGGTGGGCTGAACTGGAATGACCTGACTAGGGGTCAGGTAGGTGGTGATGGTTGCCGATATGATGCTTTCCAGGGCATAGTTCTAGCTGCTCAGTCAAATTATGTTCCAAATAGGGAAATCAGATCAAACAAAAATGATCCTAAATGGATGAACAATAGATTAAAATATCTGATTGGTCAAAAGAGAGGCATATATAGGCAAATCAAAAGAGGAGAGGGGCAATTAAGAAATCGATATATTCAGTTAAAGAGAGAAATAAAAAAGGGAATTAGAAAAGCAAATAGAGATTATGAGGTTAAAGTTGCAAGAGAATCGAAGACTAACCCAAAAGGATTCTTTCAGGTATACAGAAGTAAGATCAGGGACAAGATAGGCCCACTCAAAAGTTCCTCGGGTCAGCTCACTGACAGTGATAAGGAAATGTGTAGAATTTTTAACACATACTTCCTCTCAGTTTTTACACAGGAGGATACCAGCGATATTCCAGTAATGATAAATTATGTAGAACAGGACGATAATAAACTGTGCACTATTAGGGTCACAAGTGACATGGTCCTTAGGCAAATAGATAAATTAAAACCTAACAAATCCCCAGGCCCTGATGAACTGTATGCAAGGGTTCTAAAGGAATGTAAAGAGGAGCTTAGCACACCTTTGGCTAATCTTTTCAACATATCACTACAAACTGGCATGGTGCCAGATAAGTGGAAAATGGCAAATGTGATACCTATTTTCAAAACAGGTGACAGGTCCTTAGCTTCGAACTATAGACCAATAAGCCTAACCTCCATAGTGGGAAAATTTATGGAATCAATAATTGCCGAGGCAGTTCGTAGCCACCTTGAAAAGCATAAATTAATCAACGAATCTCAGCATGGTTTTACAAAGGGGCGTTCCTGCCTTACGAATTTATTAACTTTTTTCACTAAGGTATTTGAGGAGGTAGATCATGGTAATGAATATGATATTGTGTATATGGACTTCAGTAAGGCTTTTGACAGGGTCCCACATCAGAGACTATTGAGGAAAATTAAAGCACATGGAATAGGAGGAGAAATTTTTTCCTGGATAGAGGCATGGTTGACAAATAGGCAGCAGAGAGTTTGCATAAATGGGGAGAAATCAGAGTGGGGAAGCGTCACGAGCGGTGTTCCACAGGGGTCAGTGTTGGGCCCCCTGCTGTTCACAATCTACATAAACGACATAGATGAGGGCATAAAGAGCGACATCGGCAAGTTTGCCGATGACACCAAAATAGGCCGTCGAATTCATTCTGACGAGGACATTCGAGCACTCCAGGAAGATTTGAATAGACTGATGCAGTGGTCGGAGAAGTGGCAGATGCAGTTTAATATAGACAAATGCAAAGTTCTAAATGTTGGACAGGACAATAACCATGCCACATATAAACTAAATAATGTAGATCTTAATATTACGGATTGCGAAAAAGATTTAGGAGTTCTGGTTAGCAGTAATCTGAAACCAAGACAACAGTGCATAAGTGTTCGCAATAAAGCTAATAGAATCCTTGGCTTCATATCAAGAAGCATAAATAATAGGAGTCCTCAGGTTGTTCTTCAACTCTATACATCCTTGGTTAGGCCTCATTTAGATTATGCTGCACAGTTTTGGTCACCGTATTACAGAATGGATATAAATTCTCTGGAAAATGTACAAAGGAGGATGACAAAGATGATCCCATGTATCAGAAACCTTCCCTATGAGGATAGACTAAGGGCCCTGAAACTGCACTCTCTAGAAAGACGTAGAATTAGGGGGGATATGATTGAGGTTTATAAGTGGAAGACAGGAATAAATAAAGGGGATGTAAATAGTGTGCTGAAAATATCTAGCCTAGACAGGACTCGCAGCAATGGTTTTAAGTTGGAAAAATTCAGATTCAGGAGGGATATAGGAAAGTACTGGTTTGGTAATAGAGTTGTGGATGAGTGGAACAAACTCCCAAGTACCGTTATAGAGGCCAGAACGTTGTGTAGCTTCAAAAATAGGTTGGATAAATACATGAGTAGATGTGGGTGGGTGTGAGTTGGACCTGATAGCTTGTGCTAACAGGTCGGTTGCCGTGTTCCTCCCTTAAGTCAATGTGACCTGACCTGACTAGGTTGGGTGCATTGGCTTAAGCCGGTAGGGACTTGGACCTGCCTCGCATGGGCCAGTAGGCCTTCTGCAGTGTTCCTTCGTTCTTATGTTCTTATTACTACCACCAACACCACAACAACCCTCACCATTACCACCACCAACACACAACAACCCTCACCATTACCACCACCAACACCACAACAACCCTCACCATTACGACCACCAACACCACAATAACCCTCACCATTACAACCACCAACACACAACAACTCTCACCATTACCACCACCAACACCACTAGAACCCTCACCATTACCACAACCAACACCACAACAACCCTCACCATTACCACCATCAACACATAACAACCCTCACTATTACCACCATTAACACAACAACAACCCTCACCATTACCACGACAACGCACAATAACCCTCACCATTACTACCAGCAACACCAAAACAATCCTCACCATTATCATCACCAACAGCACAACAACCCTCACCATTACCACCACCAACACCACAACACTCACCATTATCACCAACAACACACTACAACCCTCACCATTACCACCACCAACACACAACAACCCTCACCATTACCTCCACCAACATCACAACAACCCTCACCATTACCACCACCAACTTTACAACAACCCTCACCATTGCCACCACCAACACACAACAACCCTCACCATTACCACCACGAACACCACAACAACTCTCACCATTACCACCACCAACACCACAACAACCCTCACCATTGTCACCACCAACACACAACAACCCTCACCATTACCACCACCAACACCACAACAACCCTTACCATTGCCACAACCAACACCACAACAACCCTCACCATTACCACCACCACCACCACAACAACCCTCACCATTACCACAACCAACACCAGAACAACCCTCAACATTACCACCACCAACACCACAACAACCCTCACCATTGCCACCACCAACACACAAGAACCCTCACCATTACCAACACCACAACAACCCTCACCATTACCACTACCATCATAACAACCCTCACCATTACCACCACCAACACCACAACAACCCTTACCATTACCACCACCAACACGACAACAACCCTCACCATTACCACCACCAACACCACAACAACCCTCACCTTACCACCACCAACACTACAACAATCCTCTCCATTACCACCACCAACACCACAACAACCCTCACCATTGCCACCACCAACACACATCAACCCTCACCATTACCACCACCAACACCACAACAACCCTCACCATTGCCACCACCAACACCACAGCAACCCTCACCATTACCACCACCAACACCACAACAACCCTCATCATTACCATCACCAACACAACAACAACCCTCACCATTGCCACCACCAACACACATCAACCCTCACCATTGCCACCATCAACACCACAACAACCCTCACTAACGCCACCACCACAACAACCCTCACCATTTCCACAACCTACACCACAACTACCCTCACCATTTCCACCACCACCACAACAACCCTCACCATTGCCACCACCAACTCACAACAACCCTCACCATTACCACCACCAACACCATAACAACCCTCACCATTACCACCACAACATCAAAGCAACCCTCAGCATTACCACCACCAACACCACAACATCCCTCACCATTACTACCACCAACACCACAACAACCCTCACCATTACCACCACCAACACACAACAACCCTCACCATTACCACCACCAACACCACAACAACCCTCACCATTACCACCACCAACACCACAATAACCCTCACCATTACCACCACCAACACACAACAACTCTCACCATTACCACCACCAACACCACTAGAACCCTCACCATTACCACCACGAACACCACAACAACCCTCACCATTACCACCATCAACACATAACAACCCTCACTATTACCACCATTAACACAACAACAACCCTCACCATTACCACGACAACGCACAATAACCCTCACCATTACTACCAGCAACACCAAAACAATCCTCACCATTATCATCACCAACACACAACAACCCTCACCATTACCACCACCAACAGCACAACAACCCTCACCATTACCACAACCAACACCACAACACTCACCATTATCACCAACAACACACTACAACCCTCACCATTACCACCACCAACACACAACAACCCTCACCATTACCTCCACCAACATCACAACAACCCTCACCATTACCACCACCAACTTTACAACAACCCTCACCATTGCCACCACCAACACACAACAACCCTCACCATTACCACCACGAACACCACAACAACTCTCACCATTACCACCACCAACACCACAACAACCCTCACCATTGCCACCACCAACACACAACAACCCTCACCATTACCACCACCAACACCACAACAACCCTTACCATTGCCACAACCAACACCACAAAAACCATCACCATTACCACCACCACAACAACCCTCACCATTACCACAACCAACACCAGAACAACCCTCAACATTACCACCACCAACACCACAACAACCCTCACCATTGCCACCACCAACACACAAGAACCCTCACCATTACCAACACCAACACCACAACAACCCTCCCCATTACCACTACCATCATAACAACCCTCACCATTACCACCACCAACACCACAACAACCCTTTCCATTACCACCACCAACACGACAACAACCCTCACCAATACCACCACCAACACCACAACAACCCTCACATTACCACCACCAACACTACAACAATCCTCTCCATTACCACCACCAACACCACAACAACCCTCACTATTACCACCACCAACACACAACAACCCTCTCCATTACCACCACCAACACTGCAACAACCCTCACCATTACCACCACCAACACACAACAACCCTCACCATTACCACCACCAATACACCACAACTCTCACCATTACCACCACCAACACCACAACAACCCTCACCATCACCACCACAAACAGAGAACAACCCTCACCATCACCACCAACCCACAACAACCCTCACCATCACCACCAACACACAACAAACCTCACCATCACCACCACCAACACCACAACAACCCTCACCATTACCACCACCAACACTACAACAACCCTCACCATTACCACCACAAACACACAACAACCCTCACCATTACCACCACCAATACACAACAACCCTCACCATTACCACCACCAGCACCACAACAACCCTCACCATCATCACCACCAACCCTACAACAACCCTCACCATTACCACCACCAACACCACAACAACCCTCACCATTACCACCACCAACACCACAACCCTCACCATTACCACCACCAACACCACAACAACCCTCACCATCACCACCACCAACACACAACAACCCTCACCATTACCACCACCAGCACCACAACAACCCTTACCATCACCACCAACACACAACAACCCTCACCATCACCACCACCAACACCACAACAACTCTCACCATCACTTATAACATCCCACAACAACCTTCACCATCACCACCACCAACACCACAACAACCCTTACCATCTTCACCAACACACAACCCTCACTATCACCACCACCAACACCACAACAACCCTCACCATTACCACCAACAACACACAACAACCCTCACAAACAGCACCACCAACACACAACAACCCTCACCATCACCACCACCAACACACAACAACCCTCACCATCACCACCACCAACACTCAACTCTCACCATCACCACCACCAACACACAACCCTCACCATCACCATCAACACCACAATAACCCTCTCCATCACCAACAACACCACAACAACCCTCACCATCACCACCACCAACATCACAACAACCCTCACCATCACCACTACCAACACCACAACAACAATCACCATCACTATCACCAGCACACAACAACCCTCACCATCACCACCACCAACACCACAACAACCCTCACCATTACCACCACCAACACCACAATAACCCTCACCATTACCACCACCAACACACAACAACACTCACCATTACCACCACCAACACCACTAGAACCCTCACCATTACCACCACCAACACCACAACAACCCTCACCATTACCACCATCAACACATAACAACCCTCACTATTACCACCATTAACACAACAACAACCCTCACCATTACCACGACAACGCACAATAACCCTCACCATTACTACCAGCAACACCAAAACAATCCTCACCATTATCATCACCAACACACAACAACCCTCACCATTACCACCTCCAACAGCACAACAACCCTCACCATTACCACCACCAACACCACAACACTCACCATTATCACCAACAACACACTACAACCCTCACCATTACCACCACCAACACACAACAACCCTCACCATTACCTCCACCAACATCACAACAACCCTCACCATTACCACCACCAACTTTACAACAACCCTCACCATTGCCACCACCAACACACAACAACCCTCACCATTACCACCACGAACACCACAACAACTCTCACCATTACCACCACCAACACCACAACAACCCTCACCATTGCCACCACCAACACACAACAACCCTCACCATTACCACCACCAACACCACAACAACCCTTACCATTGCCACAACCAACACCACAAAAACCATCACCATTACCACCACCACCACCACAACAACCCTCACCATTACCACAACCAACACCAGAACAACCCTCAACATTACCACCACCAACACCACAACAACCCTCACCATTGCCACCACCAACACACAAGAACCCTCACCATTACCAACACCAACACCACAACAACCCTCACCATTACCACTACCATCATAACAACCCTCACCATTACCACCACCAACACCACAACAACCCTTACCATTACCACCACCAACACGACAACAACCCTCACCAATACCACCACCAACACCACAACAACCCTCACATTACCACCACCAACACTACAACAATCCTCTCCATTACCACCACCAACACCACAACAACCCTCACTATTACCACCACCAACACACAACAACCCTCTCCATTACCACCACCAACACTGCAACAACCCTCACCATTACCACCACCAACACACAACAACCCTCACCATTACCACCACCAATACACCACAACTCTCACCATTACCACCACCAACACCACAACAACCCTCACCATCACCACCACAAACACAGAACAACCCTCACCATCACCACCAACCCACAACAACCCTCACCATCACCACCAACACACAACAAACCTCACCATCACCACCACCAACACCACAACAACCCTCACCATTACCACCACCAACACTATAACAACCCTCACCATTACCACCACAAACACACAACAACCCTCACCATTACCACCACCAATACACAACAACCCTCACCATTACCACCACCAGCACCACAACAACCCTCACCATCATCACCACCAACCCTACAACAACCCTCACCATTACCACCACCAACACCACAACAACCCTCACCATTACCACCACCAACACCACAACCCTCACCATTACCACCACCAACACCACAACAACCCTCACCATCACCACCACCAACACACAACAACCCTCACCATTACCACCACCAGCACCACAACAACCCTTACCATCACCACCAACACACAACAACCCTCACCATCACCACCACCAACACCACAACAACTCTCACCATCACTTATAACATCCCACAACAACCTTCACCATCACCACCACCAACACCACAACAACCCTTACCATCTTCACCAACACACAACCCTCACTATCACCACCACCAACACCACAACAACCCTCACCATTACCACCAACAACACACAACAACCCTCACAAACAGCACCACCAACACACAACAACCCTCACCATCACCACCACCAACACACAACAACCCTCACCATCACCACCACCAACACTCAACTCTCACCATCACCACCACCAACACACAACAACTCTCACCATCACCATCAACACCACAATAACCCTCTCCATCACCAACAACACCACAACAACCCTCACCATCACCACCACCAACATCACAACAACCCTCACCATCACCACTACCAACACCACAACAACCCTCACCATCACTATCACCAGCACACAACAACCCTCACCATCACCACCACCAACACCACAACAATCCTCACCATCACCACCATCAACACACAACCCTCACCATCACCACCACCAACACACAACAACCCTCACCATCACCACCACCAACACACAACAACCCTCACCATCACCACCACCAACACTCAACAACTCTCACCATCACCACCACCAACACACAACAACCCTCACCATCACCATCAACACCACAATAACCCTCTCAATCACCAACAACACCACAACAACCCTCACCATCACCACCACCAACACAACAACCCTCACCATCACCACTACCAACACCACAACAACCCTCACCATCACTATCACCAGCACACAACAACCCTCACCATCACCACCAACACCACAACAATCCTCACCATCACCACCATCAACACACAACCCTCACCATCACCACCACCAACACACACCAACACTCACCATAATCACCAATAACACCACAACAACACTCACCATCATCACCACCAACACTACAACAACTCTCACCATCACCACCACCAACACACAACAACACTCACCATCACCAACACCACAACAACACTCACCATCACCACCACGAACACACAACAACCCTCACCATCACCATCACCAACACATAACAACACTCACCATCACCAACACCACAACAACACTCACCATCATCACCACCAACACCACAACAACTCTCACCATCACCACCACCAACACACAACAACACTCACCATAATCACCAACAACACCACAACAACACTCATCATCATCACCAACACCACAACAACACTCACCATCACCACCACCAACACACAACAACACTCACCATCACCAACACCACAACAACACTCACCATCACCACCACCAACACACAACAACACTCACCATCACCACCACCAACACACATCAACCCTCACCATCACCATCACCAACACTACATTAACCCTCACCATCACCACCACCAACACACAACAACCCTCACCATCACCAACACCAACACACAACAACCCTCACCATCACCACCACCAACACACAACAACTTTCACCATCACCACCACCAACTCACAACAACCATCACCATCACCACCACCAACACACAACAACCCTCACCATCACCACCACCAACACACAACAACCCTCACCCTCACCATCACCACTATTACAACCCAGTATTCCAATTGGCCTGTTATCCCAGGTGTAATGGGAGCATAATAAACACAGCAGAAAAAGTTTAGACTTATATTATCCTTCACCAATTTAGGACACCAATATGTACACTATGTACAGTGATAAGTATAGTGCACTCCACGGTAAGCAAGGCAGAAATAGAATCCACAAGATACCAGACCGTGCTTCAACCAGCTCTAGAATGGGAATGACAAGGGCAGACAGGAGAGCGGTACCCACATAACCTCTGCGATTGCCAAAACCATCTTTTTATTGGCTAGAACCTGGTCACTAGTTGAACGACGGGCCTCCATCATCAACTCTTAGCAACCTGGTTCGCTGGTTGGGGGAGATAGCCTGTAAATGAGGGTGTGTACATGCGCCGAATAAAGGTTACGTACTCTTTGCATGCCACAACCACCACCATCCCAACCTCCAACACACAACAACCCTCACCATCACCACCAACACCACAATAACCATCACCATCACCACCACCAACACTCAACAACCATCACCACCTCCAACACCATCACCATCACCACCACCAACACACAACAACCCTCACCATCACCACCAACACCACAATAACCATCACCATCACCACCACCAACACTCAACAACCATCACAATCAATATCACCACCACCAACACACAACAACCATCACCACCACCACCATCACCACCACCATCACCATCACCATCACCACCACCAACACACAACAACCCTCTCCATCTCCACCACCAACACCACAACAACCCTCACCATCACCATCACCACCTCCAACACAGAACAACACTCACCATCACCATCACCATCACTATCACCACCACCAACACACAACAACCCTCACCGTCACCATCACCATCACCACCACCAACACACAACAACACTCACCATCACCATCATCATCACTATCACCACCACCAACACACAACACTCACCATCACCATCACCTCCACCAACACACAACAACACTCACCATCACCATCACCATCACAACCACCAACACACAACAACCCTTACCATCACCATCACCACCATCACCATCACCCTCACCATCACCACCACCAACACACAACAACACTCACCATCACCATCACCATCACCACCACCAACACACAACAACACTCACCATCACCATCACCATCACCACCACCAACACACAACAACACTCACCATCACCATCACCACCACCAACACACAACAACACTCACCATCATTATCACCATCACCATCACCACTACCAACACACAACAACACTCACCATCACCATCACCATCACCATCACCACCACCAACACAACACTCACCATCATTATCACCATCACCTTCACCATCACCTCCACCATCACTATCACCATCACCATCAGCACCACCAACACACAACAACACTCACCATCACCATCACTATCACTAGCCACGATACTCGCCCCGTTCATTCCTCGCATCAAACCAACAAAGAAATAACATCCTCAGTTATATCTTTACTTTTCAAAGAAAAGTATTAGTCAAAGTATTAACCAAAGTATTAGTAAGGTATTAATCAAAGTACTAGCAAGAGTAATAATCAAAGTATTAGTCAAAGAAGTAATCAAAGTATTAGTAAGGTATTATTCAAAGTACTAGCAAGAGTAATAATCAAAGTATTAGTCAAAGAACTAATCAAAGTATTAGTAAGGTATTATTCAAAGTACTAGCAAGAGTAATAATCTAAGTATTAGTCAAAGAACTAATCAAAGTATTAGTAAGGTATTAATCAAAGTACTAGCAAGAGTAATAATCAAAGTATTAGTAATGTATTAATCAAAGTACTAGCAAGAGTAATAATCAAAGTATTAGTAAGGTATTAATCAAAGTACTAGCAAGAGTAATAATCAAAGTATTAGTAAGGTATTAATCAAAGTACTAGCAAGAGTAATAATCAAAGTATTAGTAAGGTATTAATCAAAGTACTAGCAAGAGTAATAATCAAAGTATAAGTAAGGTATTACTCAAAGTACTAACAAGAGTAATAATCAAAGTATTAGTAAGGTATTAATCAAAGTACTAGCAAGAGTAATAATCAAAGTATTAGTAAGGTATTGATCAAAGTACTAGCAAGAGTAATAATCAAAGTATTAGTAAGGTATTAATCAAAGTACTAGCAAGAGTAATAATCAAAGTATTAGTAAGGTATTAATCAAAGTACTAGCAAGAGTAATAATCAAAGTATTAGTCAAAGAAGTAATCAAAGTATTAGTAAGGTATTATTCAAAGTACTAGCAAGAGTAATAATCAAAGTATTAGTCAAAGAACTAATCAAAGTATTAGTAAGGTATTATTCAAAGTACTAGCAAGAGTAATAATCTAAGTATTAGTCAAAGAACTAATCAAAGTATTAGTAAGGTATTAATCAAAGTACTAGCAAGAATAATAATCAAAGTATTAGTAAGGTATTAATCAAAGTACTAGCAAGAGTAATAATCAAAGTATTAGTAAGGTATTAATCAAAGTACTAGCAAGAGTAATAATCAAAGTATAAGTAAGGTATTAATCAAAGTACTAGCAAGAGTAATAATCAAAGTATTAGTAAGGTATTAATCAAAGTACTAGCAAGAGTAATAATCAAAGTATAAGTAAGGTATTAATCAAAGTACTAACAAGAGTAATAATCAAAGTATTAGTAAGGTATTAATCAAAGTACTAGCAAGAGTAATAATCAAAGTATTAGTAAGGTATTGATCAAAGTACTAGCAAGAGTAATAATCAAAGTATAAGTAAGGTATTAATCAAAGTACTAACAAGAGTAATAATCAAAGTATTAGTAAGGTATTAATCAAAGTACTAGCAAGAGTAATAATCAAAGTATTAGTAAGGTATTGATCAAAGTACTAGCAAGAGTAATAATCAAAGTATTAGTAAGGTATTAATCAAAGTACTAGCAAGAGTAATAATCAAAGTATTAGTAAGGTATTGATCAAAGTACTAGCAAGAGTAATAATCAAAGTATTAGTAAGGTATTAATCAAAGTACTAGCAAGAGTAATAATCAAAGTATTAGTAAGGTATTGATCAAAGTACTAGCAAGAGTAATAATCAAAGTATTAGTAAGGTATTAATCAAAGTACTAGCAAGAGTAATAATCAAAGTATTAGTAAGGTATTGATCAAAGTACTAGCAAGAGTAATAATCAAAGTATTAGTAAGGTATTGATCAAAGTACTAGCAAGAGTAATAATCAAAGTATTAGTAAGGTATTAATCAAAGTACTAGCAAGAGTAATAATCAAAGTATTAGTAAGGTATTAATCAAAGTACTAGCAAGAGTAATAATCAAAGTATTAGTAAGGTATTAATCAAAGTACTAGCAAGAGTAATAATCAAAGTATTAGTAAGGTATTGATCAAAGTACTAGCAGGAGTAATAATCAATGTATTAGTCAAAGAAGTAATCTAAGTATTAGTAAGGTATTATTCAAAGTACTAGCGAGAGTAATAATCAAAGTATTAGTCAAAGAAGTAATCAAAGTATTAGTAAGGTATTAATCAAAGTACTAGCGAGAGTAATAATCAAAGTATTAGTCAAAGAAGTAATCAAAGTATTAGTAAGGTATTAATCAAAGTACTAGCAAAAGTAATAATCAAAGTATTAGTAAGGTATTAATCAAAGTACTAGCAAGAGTAATAATCAAAGTATTAGTAAGGTATTAATCAAAGTACTAGCAAGAGTAATAATCAAAGTATTAGTAAGGTATTAATCAAAGTACTAGCAAGAGTAATAATCAAAGTATTAGTAAGGTATTAATCAAAGTACTAGCAAGAGTAATAATCAAAGTATTAGTAAGGTATTAATCAAAGTACTAGCAAGAGTAATAATCAAAATATTAGTCAAAGTACCAATGAAAGTAATAGTAAAGTATTAGTCAAAGTTTTAGTCAAACTCATAGTGAAAGTGTTATTGAAAGTATTATTCTAGAGCCACTCGGATTATTAGTCAAAGATTTAATCAAAGTGGTAATCAAAGTATTGGTCAACGATCCTTCAAGTGTGATTGCTGCTGATGAAGAGCTCTTGATCCAAGGATCCTTCAGGTGTGATTCATTGCTGCTAATGAAGGGTTCTGATCCAAGGATCCTTCAAGTGTGTTTTCTTTGCTGATAATGAAGGGCTCTTGATCCAAGGATCCTTCAAGTGTGATTCTTTGCTGCTAATGAAGTGTTCTTGATCCAAGGATCCTTCAAGTGTGATTCCTTGCTGCTAATGAAGGGTTCTTGATCCAAGGATCCTTCAAGTGTGATTCCTTGCTGATAATGAAGGGCTCTTGATCCAAGGATCTTTCAAGTGTGATTCCTTGCTGCTAATGAAGGGTTCTTGATCCAAGGATCCTTCAAGTGTGATTCCTTGCTGATAATGAAAGGCTCTTGATCCAAGGATCTTTCAAGTGTGATTCCTTGCTGCTAATGAAGGGTTCTTGATCCAAGGATCCTTCAAGTGTGATTCCTTGCTGATAATGAAGGGCTCTTGATCCAAGGATCTTTCAAGTGTGATTCCTTGCTGCTAATGAAGGGCTCTTGATCAAAGGATCCTTCAAGTATGATTCCTTGCTGATAATGAAGGGCTCTTGATCCAAGGATCTTTCAAGTGTGATTCCTTGCTGCTAATGAAGGGTTCTTGATCCAAGGATCCTTCAAGTGTGATTCCTTGCTGCTAATGAAGGGTTCTTGATCCAAGGATCCTTCAAGTGTGATTCCTTGCTGCTAATGAAGGGTTCTTGATCCAAGGATCCTTCAAGTGTGATTCCTTGCTGCTAATGAAGGGTTCTTGATCCAAGGATCCTTCAAGTATGATTCCTTGCTGATAACAATGAGTAAACAGCAAGAAATAACATGGCTATCAAAACTTAAAGGTTACCATGAGAATGTGCGCGCGATGCAATAATTAGTGCGCAGTGCATATCCCATGCGTTGGCAAAAAAAAAATATCGAGGGCAATTCCTCTTTAATATAGGGACAACAGCACATTGTATTATACTGTACCAGCGCTTACTATACATCTTTCCCTGCAATATTTTCCCATATGCCAAACTCCCCCTAGCCAGTCACCTATTTGCATAGTAACAGCTGTAGCACTCACTAGATGATTCAGCTCAGAGGACACACACACACACACACACACACACACACACACACACACACACAGGGGGAGGAGGGGTTGCACTGCTCATAAAACACCGATGGGGATTTGAGGAAATGGAAGGCATGGACATGATTGGAGAAAGAGACTACATTGTAGGTACAATTCAGTCCGGAGAACATAAAGTAGTCATTGGAGTGATGTATAACCCACCACAGAACTGCAGGAGGCCAAGAGAGGAGTACGAAGAAAACAACAGGGTGATGGTGGACACACTGGCTGAGGTGGCAAGAAGAGCTCACTCGAGCAGAGCAAAGTTACTGGTAATGGGCGATTTCAACCACAGGGAGATCGACTGGGAAAACCTGGAGCCACATGGGGGTCCCGAAACATGGAGAGCCAAGATGATGGATGTGGTACTTGAAAACCTCATGCATCAACATGTCAGGGACACAACCAGAGAGAGAGGGGAGGATGAGCCAGCAAGACTGGATCTTGTGTTCACCCTGAGCAGTTCAGACATTGAGGACATCACTTACGAGAGGCCCCTTGGAGCTAGCGATCATGTGGTTCTGAGTTTTGACTATATAGTAGAGTTACAAGTGGAGAAGGTAACAGGAACTGAAGGGGACAGGCCAAACTATAAAAGGGGGGACTACACAGGTATGAGAAACTTCCTGCAGGAGGTTCAGTGGGACAGAGAAATGGTAGGAAAATCAGTAAACGAGATGATGGAATATGTGGCAACAAAGTGCAAGGAGGCAGAGGAAAGTTTTGTTCCCAAGGGAAACAGAAATAATAGGAAGACCAAAACGAGTCCTTGGTTTACCCGAAGGTGTAGGGAGGCAAAAACTAAGTGCAACAGAGAATGGAAAAGGTACAGGAGGCATAGGACCCAGGAAAACAAGGAGATTAGTAGAAGAGCCAGAAACGAGTATGCACAGATAAGGAGGGAGGCCCAGCGACAGTATGAAAACGACATAGCATCGAAAGTCAAATCTGACCCGAAACTGCTGTATAGCCACATTAGGAGGAAGACAACAGTCAAGGACCAGGTGATAAGGCTGAGGAAAGAAGGTGGAGAACTCACAAGAAACGATCAAGAGGTATGCGAGGAGCTCAACACGAGATTTAAGGAAGTATTTACAGTAGAGACAGGAAGGACACTGGGGGAACAGACCAGATGGGGACACCAGCAAGGAATACACCAACAAGTGTTGGACGACATACATACAGATGAGGAGGAGGTGAAGAAACTGCTAAGGGACATCGATACCTCAAAGGCAATGGGACCGGACAACATCTCCCCGTGGGTCCTTAGAGAGGGAGCAGATATGTTGTGCGTGCCACTTACCACAATCTTCAACACATCCCTGGAAACTGGGCAACTACCTGAGGTATGGAAGACGGCAAATGTAGTTCCCATTTTTAAAAAAGGAGACAGAAAAGAGGCACTAAACTATAGACCTGTGTCATTGACGTGTATAGTATGCAAAATTATGGAGAAGATTATCAGGAGGAGAGTGGTGGAGCACCTGGAACGGAACAGGAGTATAAATGCCAACCAGCACTGATTCACGGAAGGCAAATCCTGTGTCACAAACCTTCTGGAGTTTTATGATAAAATAACAGAAGTAAGACAAGAGAGAGAGGGGTGGGTTGATTGCATCTTCTTGGACTGCAAGAAGGCCTTTGACACAGTTCCTCACAAGAGATTAGTGCAGAAGCTAGAGCATCAGGCGCATATAACAGGAAGGGCACTGCAATGGATCAGAGAATACCTGACAGGGAGGCAACAACGAGTCATGGTACGTAATGATGTATCACAGTGGGCACCTGTGACGAGCGGGGTCCCACAGGGGTCGGTCCTAGGACCAGTGCTATTTTTGGTATATGTGAACGACATGACGGAAGGGTTAGACTCAGAAGTGTCCCTGTTTGCAGATGATGTGAAATTAATGAGGAGAATTAAATCTGATGAGGACCAGGCAGGACTTCAAAGAGACCTGGACAGACTGGACACCTGGTCCAGCAAATGGCTTCTCGAATTTAATCCTGCCAAATGCAAAGTCATGAAGATAGGGGAAAGGCACAGAAGACCACAAACAGAGTATAGGCTAGGTGGCCAAAGACTGCAAACCTCACTCAAGGAGAAAGATCTTGGGGTGAGTATAACACCGAGCATGTCTCCGGAAGCACACATCAATCAGATAACTGCTGCAGCATATGGGCGCCTGGCAAACCTGAGAACAGCATTCCGATACCTTAGTAAGGAATCATTCAAGACACTGTACACCGTGTATGTCAGGCCCATACTGGAG
Organism: Cherax quadricarinatus; assembly: GCF_038502225.1. NCBI lineage: Eukaryota > Metazoa > Arthropoda > Malacostraca > Decapoda > Parastacidae > Cherax > Cherax quadricarinatus. The sequence continues at coordinate 30,284,416 of NC_091292.1, read as the reverse complement.
TATGCAGCACCTGTTTGGAACCCGCACTTGATAAAGCACATCAAGAAACTAGAGAAAGTACAAAGGTTTGCGACAAGGTTAGTTCCAGAGCTAAGGGGAATGTCCTATGAAGAAAGATTAAGGGAAATCGGCCTGACGACACTGGAGGACAGGAGGGTCAGGGGAGACATGATAACGACATACAAAATACTGCGTGGAATAGACAAGGTGGACAAAGACAGGATGTTCCAGGGAGGGGACACAGAAACAAGAGGCCACAATTGGAAGTTGAAGACACAAATGAGTCAGAGAGATAGTAGGAAGTATTTCTTCAGTCATAGAGTTGTAAGGCAGTGGAATAGCCTAGAAAATGACGTAGTGGAGGCAGGAACCATACACAGTTTTAAGACGAGGTTTGATAAAGCTCATGGAGCGGGGAGAGAGAGGGCCTAGTAGCAACCGGTGAAGAGGCGGGGCCAGGAACTAGGACGCGACCCCTGCAACCACAAATAGGTGAGTACACACACACACACACACACACACACACACACACACACACACACACACACACACACACAAACACACACACACACACACACACACACACACACACACACACACACACACACACACGCACACACACACACACACACGCACACACACGCACACACACACATCAACTACACATACGAATTCAACCCACTTACATATCAACACACAATATTTAACATACACATTCTCACCTCATCTTACATCCTTTCTGCTCAATCTCTGGGTTATGTCAGTACTAACTACATCGAATTTCAAGAATAAAAAAAAGGAATAGGTGATTAGGAAGAGTGAAGAAAATGTAGCAAAATCATTCACAGCTATGTGTAAATGAACAGTGAAGAGGGAATGAACACCGGAATCCATCGTAGGATTGGTGAAGTGAATGGAAGAAAGGAAAGGGTTAGAGGGAACTTCGTCTTTGAGTCCTGGACAAAGATGCTGAAGGAAGCAACGAAAAGTAGAAGTGATGGGCAAGAATGGAAGTTCGTGGAGAATGAAATGGATTAGGTCAACTATTTTGGATGGGAGGATCATCAGATGGAAAGAGCTCAGGTAATTCATAAGCACTACACATAGAATCCTTGTCTAGTCTCTCTAGAAGTAAAGAAAATATCTTACCTAGAGTACAGTAAGAAAGCGGTAGAAGATAAAGGAATCAAAGCATTCTGTTCAAATGTAGATGAAGTTTCCAATAAATGTGAGGCCATGACAGAAATAGTAACCGACGAAAACCAGTGTTATAACTATTACGAAGACAAAACTCTGAGGCATAATATCAAATGGGATATTCCCATAAGGATGCAAAATAATAAGAGGAAAACGAAGGAAGAGGAGTAGCTCTCTTGGTCAGAAACCACTAGATATTAGGGAAATAGATGCTTCAGGGATTATGTAGCGGATACTGTCACATCCGACGAGAGATCTTCGGACAGTGATCTATAATTTTAGATCTACCAGCAAACAATAGAAGGCCAAGAGAGAAGAATGATCAGAATAACAAGACAATGATACATATACTGAAGATGGTAGTAGAGATAGCGTGGATAAGCAAAGCTAAACTTGCAGTACTAGATTTTATGTGAAGGGGATTAACTGGGACAACCGACACCCCAAGGAGGACCAAAAAATATGCAGAGCAAAACATATGGAGGTAGTAATGATAAATTTTCTGAGACAGTATATAAAGGAAGCAACATGAATGAAGGGAGATGTTAGGTAAGACACCCTTGAAGTGTGATGGACTGATTACATCGTCTTCACTTCTTCTGCTGCTATCAACTTTTCTGTACTCGACTGAAGAAGCCTACTGTGTAGGCGAAACGTTTCGAAATAAAGATACCTAACTGTTGCATATGTGTCTTACCTAACAACTTGTCGGTATTTTATACCATTTCGATGCTCAATGAAGGGAGATGTTTGAGCCAGCAAGACTCTACCTGACTTTTCACAGAACTAGCATGCCATTTAGCTGAAATTATTTATAGAGAATGGTTTGCTACCATGTGGAAGACGGCAAATGTAGTCCCAATTTTTAAGAAAGGAAATAGACTTGTGGCATTAAACTACAGACCAGTGTCACTGACATATACAGTATGCAAAGTCATGGAGAAGATTATTAGGAGGAGAATGGTGGAGCACCTAGAAAAAAACAAACTTATACACGACATCCTGCACGTTTTCAGGGAAGGGGTGGGTAGATTGTATTTTCTTGGACTGCAAGAAGGCTTTCGACACAATTTTACACAAGAGATTAGTGCAAAAACTAGAGGATTAGGCACGCATTGCAGGAAAGGCACTGCAATGGATCAGAGAATACCTGACAGGGAGGCAACAACGAGTCAAGGTACGTGACGAGATGTCAGAGTGGGAGCCTATGACGAGCAGGGTTCCACAAGGATCAGTCCTAGGACCGGTGCTGTTTCTGGTATATATGTGAATGACATGACGGAAGGCATAGACTCAGAAGCGTCCCTGTTTGCAGACAATGGGAAGTTTATGAGGAGAATTCAATAGAATGAGGTTCAGGCAGAACTATAAAGGAATCCGGACAAGCTGCAAGCCTAGTCCAGCAACTGGCTCCTGGAATTTAACCTCACCAAATTCAAAGTCATTAGGATCGGGGAAGGGCAAAGAAGGCCGATGAGTATAGGCTAGGGGGCCAAAGACTGCAAACCTCAATCAAGAAAAAGGATCTAGGGGTGACAATAATATTGAGGCGCACATTAACAAAATAACTGCTGCAGTATATGGGCGCCTGGCAAACCCAAGAGCAGCGTTCTGACACCTCAGTAAGAAATTGTTCAAGACTCTGTATACTTTGTATATGAGGCTGATATTGGAGTATGCAGAACCATTATGGAACCCACACCTGGAGAAAGTGCAAATGTTTGCAACAAAACTAGTCCCGGAGCTAAGGGGAATGTCCTGCAAAGAAAGGTTAAGGGAAATGTCCTACGAGGAAAGGTCAAGCGAAATCGGACTGACGACATTGGAGGGCAGGAGGGTTAGGGGGACATGATAACGACACATAAAATACTGCGAGGAATTGACAAGGTTGACAAAGACAGGATGTTCCAGAGATGGAACACAGCAACAAGGAATCACAGTTGAAAGCTGAAGACACAGTTGAGTCACAAGGATGTTAGGAAGCATTTCTTCAGTCATAGAGTCGTCAGGAAGTGGAATAGTCTGGAAAGTGACGTAGTGGAGGCAGGATATATATATATAGATTTAAGAAGAGGTATGATAAAGCTCATGGTGTAGGAAGAGTGGACTTAGTAGCCACCAGTGAAGAGGAGGGGCCAGGAGCTATAACTAGACGCCTGCAACCACAATTAGGTGAGTATATACACACACACACACACACACACACACACGTACTCACACACACGAGAGATAATATTTTAGGACACAAAGACAGTACAATCTGAGAAGCAAGTACTGGGTACACATGTAGTAAAAGGTAGTACATAACTGGGTGAAAGAATGACTTGTTAACACACGCTAGTATTATAATTATTAGAATTACTCTCAGTGTTAATGGTATCTTATTAGTATTACGGATACACAGAGGTGAATTGTATTTCTGGGACATATAAACAACTGACGTGCTCACACACACACGCGCGCACACACATACACTCGGGGACAGGAGCTGAGTCTCGACCCCTGAAACCACAACTAGGTGAGTACACACAGCTGATCCTTGGAATTTGACTGCGTCCCCTCACCCCTCCACACACCTTTCCCTCCCCCACAGACCTTTCCCCTCCCCCGCTCTTGCCTTCACTCCCTACTCCCTCCTATCTTTCCCTCTCCCCCTCCCTCGCGTTTCTCTCTCTCATAGCCTTTTTCCCTCCCCTTCCCCCTAATCTTTCTTTCTCTCTCTCTCTCTCTCTCTCTCTCTCTCTCTCTCTCTCTCTCTCTCTCTCTCTCTCTCTCTCTCTCTCTCTCTCTCTCTCTCTCTCCCTCACTCCCATAACCCTATCTCACCCTCCTCTCTCGCTATAGGCTTCTCTCTCCATCTCTCCATTTCTCTCTCTCATAGCCTTTTCCCTCACCCTCCTTTCTCCCTCTCTCTCTCTCTCTCCTTCTCCCTCTCCCTCTCTTTCTCCCTGTCTCTACCCTTTCTATCCCCCTCACATTTCTCTCTCTCTCCCCCTTGGTCTTATCCCTCACCCCCATACTCTCTCCTCTCTCTCCCTCTTTCTACCCTTTCTCTCTCCTCTCTCTCCCTCTTTCTACCCTTTCTCTCTCCCCCTCGCACCCTCTCCCTCCTCTAGCCTTCTGTCTGTGGTAAAAAAAAAAAAAAAAAAAAATGGGTGGCCCTGGAGGACGGAAAACCAGAGATCTGGTAGACGAACCAGGGAGGAAAGACTGGGAGTTAGAGCTCCAAAAAAGGGAGAAAGAGTGGGGAAGGAAGATAGTAGAGCTTGGTAAGAAAATGGAGGAGCGGATAGCTGAAGAGTGCAGGAAGTGGGAAGTAGAGGTCTTAGCAGCAGAAGCTAGGATACAGTGCTTAGAAGAGAAACTGCAAAGCCTGAAACAGATTAGAGAGACAAATGACAATTCAGATGTGACATCAGGAAATTCAATGTCAGGCGCAGACAAGGGGACGGTAAGCAACAACGGAGACATGACGTACACGAAGGCCCTATCAGACCCACGTGGGGCCAGGGAAAAGACGAGGAGCACACTAAGATCATATGACAAGTCCGAAGACAATGAAGGTATGCTATATGCAGAGATTCTAACAGCCAACTGCAGTAGCAAGGGACAGCTGGTCATGAAAGACAGTTCACTGAGAATAGAAGTTTCAGATATGACAGGGACTGAAGGCAAGAACATGTCAATGGAAGGAAATAAAATGCCTCAGAGGAAGCAGATGGAGACTCAGTGGGAGGAGGAAAGGGCGAGGTCAGTTTTTGTGTACGGGCTCCAAGAAGCCAAGGGGGACAACTTTGAAGAAATAAAACAGGAGGAGAAAAAATGATTGAAGGCATCATGAAAACAATAGGTAAGGGCGATATGACCCAGGTGACAAATTTTCAGAGAATTGGGTGGTTTGCGAGTGGAAGGATACGGCCTGTCAGAGTAACTTTCAAGGAAGAATCAGTTCGAACCAGGATTCTGCAAGAGAAAGCAAGACTGAGGGACAAACAGGGGTACCAGAGAGTATACCTCGACCGCGACAGAACACAAGAAGAAAGGACTACACTGAAAGAGAGGGTACAGAGACGCAAGGAGGAACGAGAGGCAATGACGAAAATGAGCAGGACCCAGACACAGGAGGAAGGGCAAACACACCCCACAGAATCTCCCACCAAAAGACTCCAACCGCGACATTCCCAACGCAACTGAGCAACCTATACTACAACCCACTCACTGTTCCCTCTGCCACCAACCCCCATATCAAAAACCTCACCCCAACAGCTCTCCCTTATGGGCATTCTGACCCCACCCCCATCATCACAAACCCCACCAACACCACAGCCCCATATAGGCCCCCCACCAAGGCTCTCGCTCCCCCAACCCCAATATTCTTGCATGACCACAATGATAGAAAAGAAACTGAAAGTTTGGTACACAAACGTGGATGGAATAATGAATAAACTTGAGGAGTGGAACGAAAGAATCAGTGAAAAATCCCCAGACATCATAGCAGTCACAGAAACAAAACTCGCTGAGACAATAACAGACACAATCTTCCCAACGGGATATCAGATCCTGAGGAAAGATAGAAGGAGTAGAGGGGGAGGAGGGGTTGCACTGCTCATAAAACACCAATGGGGATTTGAGGAAATGGAAGGCATGGACATGATTGGAGAAAGAGACTACATTGTAGGTACAATTCAGTCTGGAGAACATAAAGTAGTCATTGGAGTGATGTATAACCCACCACAGAACTGCAGGAGGCCAAGAGAGGAGTACAAAGAAAACAACAGGGTGATGGTGGACACACTGGCTGAGGTGGCAAGAAGAGCTCACTCGAGCAGAGCAAAGTTACTGGTAATGGGCGATTTCAACCACAGGGAGATCGACTGGGAAAACCTGGAGCCACATGGGGGTCCCGAAACATGGAGAGCCAAGATGATGGATGTGGTATTTGAAAACCTCATGCATCAACATGTCAGGGACACAACCAGAGAGAGAGGGGAGGATGAGCCAGCAAGACTGGATCTTGTGTTCACCCTGAGCAGTTCAGACATTGAAGACATCACTTACGAGAGGCCCCTTGGAGCTAGCGATCACGTGGTTCTGAGTTTTGATTATATAGTAGAGTTACAAGTGTAGAAGGTAACAGGAACTGAAGGGGACAGGCAAAACTATAAAAGGAGGGACTACACAGGTATGAGAAACTTCCTGCAGGAGGTTCAGTGGGACAGAGAAATGGTAGGAAAATCAGTAAACGAGATGATGGAATATGTGGCAACAAAGTGCAAGGAGGCAGAGGAAAGTTTTGTTCCCAAGGGAAACAGAAATAATAGGAAGACCAAAACGAGTCCTTGGTTTACCCGAAGGTGTAGGGAGGCAAAAACTAAGTGCAACAGAGAATGGAAAAGGTACAGGAGGCATAGGACCCAGGAAAACAAGGAGATTAGTAGAAGAGCCAGAAACGAGTATGCACAGATAAGGAGGGAGGCCCAGCGACAGTATGAAAACGACATAGCATCGAAAGTCAAATCTGACCCGAAACTGCTGTATAGCCACATTAAGAGGAAGACAACAGTCAAGGACCAGGTGATAAGGCTGAGGAAAGAAGGTGGAGAACTCACAAGAAACGATCAAGAGGTATGTGAGGAGCTCAACACGAGATTTAAGGAAGTATTTACAGTAGAGACAGGAAGGACTCCGGGGGGACAGACCAGATGGGGACACCAGCAAGGAATACACCAACAAGTGTTGGACGACATACATACAGATGAGGAGGAGGTGAAGAAATTGCTAAGGGACATCGATACCTCAAAGGCAATGGGACCGGACAACATCTCCCCGTGGGTCCTTAGAGAGGGAGCAGATATGTTGTGCGTGCCACTTACCACAATCTTCAACACGTCCCTGGAAACTGGGCAACTACCTGAGGTATGGAAGACGGCAAATGTAGTTCCCATTTTTAAAAAAGGAGACAGAAAAGAGGCACTAAACTATAGACCTGTGTCATTGACGTGTATAGTATGCAAAATTATGGAGAAGATTATCAGGAGGAGAGTGGTGGAGCACCTGGAACTGAACAAGAGTATAAATGCCAACCAGCACGGATTCACGGAAGGCAAATCCTGTGTCACAAACCTTCTGGAGTTTTATGATAAAATAACAGAAGTAAGACACGAGAGAGAGGGGTGGGTTGATTGCATCTTCTTGGACTGCAAGAAGGCCTTTGACACAGTTCCTCACAAGAGATTAGTGCAGAAGCTAGAGCATCAGGCGCATATAACAGGAAGGGCACTGCAATGGATCAGAGAATACCTGACAGGGAGGCAACAACGAGTCATGGTATGTAATGATGTATCACAATGGGCACCTGTGACGAGCAGGGTCCCACAGGGGTCGGTCCTAGGATCAGTGTTATTTTTGGTATATGGGAACGACATGATGGAAGGGTTAGACTCAGAAGTGTCCCTGTTTGCAGATGATGTGAAGTTAATGAAGAGAATTAAATCTGATGAGGACCAGGCAGGACTTCAAAGAGACCTAGACAGACTGGACACCTGGTCCAGCAAATGGCTTCTCGAATTTAATCCTGCCAAATGCAAAGTCATGAAGATAGGGGAAGGGCACAGAAAACCACAGACAGAGTATAGGCTAGGTGGCCAAAGACTGCAAACCTCACTCAAGGAGAAAGATCTTGGGGTGAGTATAACACCGAGCATGTCTCCGGAAGCACACATCAATCAGATAACTGCTGCAGCATATGGGCACCTGGCAAACCTGAGAACAGCATTCCGATACCTTAGTAAGGAATCGTTCAAGACACTGTACACCGTGTATGTCAGGCCCATACTGGAGCATGCAGCACCTGTTTGGAACCCGCACTTGATAAAGCACGTCAAGAAACTAGAGAAAGTACAAAGGTTTGCCACAAGGTTAGTTCCAGAGCTAAGGGGAATGTCCTATGAAGAAAGATTAAGGGAAATCGGCCTGACGACACTGGAGGACAGGAGGGTCAGGGGAGACATGATAACGACATATAAAATACTGCGTGGAATAGACAAGGTGGACAAAGACAGGATGTTCCAGGGAGGGGACACAGAAACAAGAGGCCACAATTGGAAGTTGAAGACACAAATGAGTCAGAGAGATATTAGGAAGTATTTCTTCAGTCATAGAGTTGTAAGGCAGTGGAATAGCCTTGAAAATGACGTAGTGGAGGCAGGAACCATACACAGTTTTAAGACGAGGTTTGATAAAGCTCATGGAGCGGGGAGAGAGAGGGCCCAGTAGCAACCGGTGAAGAGGCGGGGTCAGGAGCTAAGACTCGACCCCTGCAACCACAAATAGGTGAGTACAAATAGGTGAGTACACACACACACACACACACACACATACACACACACACACACACGTGAAGAAACTAGAGAAAGTGCAAAGGTTTGCAACAAGAGCTAAGAGGTATGTCCTACGAGGAGTGGTTAAGGGAAATCAACCTGACGACACTGGAGGACAGGAGAGATAGGGGGGACATGATAACGACATACAAAATACTGAGAGGAATTGACAAGGTGGACAAAGACAGGATGTTCCAGAGATTGGACACAGTAACAAGGGGACACAGTTGGAAGCTGAAGACACAGATGAATCACAGGGATGTTAGGAAGTATTTCTTCAGCCACAGAATAGTCAGTAAGTGGAATAGTTTGGGAAGCGATGTAGTGGAGGCAGGATCCATACATAGCTTTAAGCAGAGGTATGATAAAGCTCACGGCTCAGGGAGAGTGACCTAGTAACGATCAGTGAAGAGGCGGGGCCAGGAGCTCAGACTCGACCCCCGCAACCTCAACTAGGTGAGTACAACTAGGTGAGTACACACACACACACACACACACACACACACACACACACACACACACACACATACACACACACACAAACACACACACACACACACACACACACACACACACACACACACACACACACACACATACACACACACACACACACACACACACACACACACACACATACACACACACACACACACACACACATACACACACACACACACAGACACACACACACACACACACACACACACACACACACACACACACAGACACCCACACACACACACACACACACACACACACACACACACACATACACACACACACACACACACACACACAAACACACACACACAAACACACACACACACATACACACACACACACACACACAGACACACACACACACACACACACACACACACACACACACACACACACACACACACACACACACACACACACACACACACCCCAGTAGGCACCTGATCACCAGTAGTTACAACAATAGAACACAAAGTCTGCAATGCTTATACTTTTTTCTTTCAGGTATTTTAACTCTCGTTTTAATCCTAATCCAAAAACTAATTAAGAAAAGTTGTGCTATCGGTACAAGCGCGTATCTCGTACTCTGGGTTTTAAAACAAAGTTATATATCATTTTAAAAATTCTGAGCCTAACATAATACTGAGTAGAGCACTTGGGGAGAGCAGCTGGTTGGAGCTGGTGAGAAGACCAGCTAGGGAGAGCAGTTGAGGAGAGCAGATGGGTGGAGCTGTTGAGAACAACTGGGAAGAGCTGCTGGGATACGCTTCGGGAAAGAGCTGTTAAGGCGCAAGTCACATGGGAGGGAGGAGGAGGAAGAAGAAAAGGGAGAGGAAGAGGAGGAGGAAGTGGAGGAGGAAGAAGAGGAAGAGGAGAAGGTGAGCTTCAGATCGGCCCATTAAGCTGTGAGGTTGGCTGTGTGCTGGAGCGTCTGACAGACGAACGAGGCAGCGTGCAGAGTGATCAGTTAGTATTTGCATCGTGAGAGGCAAATTATGTAAAGTTACTTACCCAGCAATTGTGCTCTCCAACCAATTTAAATTAAATGGGAAACGAAAGGTTCAAAACGACTTCGAAAAATTATTAGCAACCTCTTCATATATATATATATATATATATATATATATATATATATATATATATATATATATATATATATATATATATATATATATATATATATATATATATATATATATATATATATATATATTTTTATTATCACACTGGCCGATTCCCACCAAGGCAGGGTGGCCCGAAAAAGAAAAACTTTCACCATCATTCACTCCATCACTGTCTTGCCAGAAGGGTGCTTTACACTACAGTTTTTAAACTGCAACATTAACACCCCTCCTTCAGAGTGCAGGCACTGTACTTCCCATCTCCAGGACTCAAGTCCGGCCTGCCGGTTTCCCTGAATCCCTTCATAAATGTTACTTTGCTCACACTCCAACAGCACGTCAAGTATTAAAAACCATTTGTCTCCATTCACTCCTATCAAACACGCTCACGCATGCCTGCTGGAAGTCCAAGCCCCTCGCACACAAAACCTCCTTTACCCCCTCCCTCCAACCCTTCCTAGGCCGACCCCTACCCCGCCTTCCTTCCACTACAGACTGATACACTCTTGAAGTTATTCTGTTTCGCTCCATTCTCTCTACATGTCCGAACCACCTCAACAACCCTTCCTCAGCCCTCTGGACAACAGTTTTGGTAATCCCGCACCTCCTCCTAACTTCCAAACTATGAATTCTCTGCATTATATTCACACCACACATTGCCCTCAGACATGACATCTCCACTGCCTCCAGCCTTCTCCTCGCTGCAACATTCATCACCCATGCTTCACACCCATATAAGAGCGTTGGTAAAACTATACTCTCATACATTCCCCTCTTTGCCTCCAAGGACAAAGTTCTCTGTCTCCACAGACTCCTAAGTGCACCACTCACTCTTTTTCCCTCATCAATTCTATGATTCACCTCATCTTTCATAGACCCATCCGCTGACACGTCCACTCCCAAATATCTGAATACGTTCACCTCCTCCATACTCTCTCCCTCCAATCTGATATTCAATCTTTCATCACCTAATCTTATATATATATATATATATATATATATATATATATATATATATATATATATATATATATATATATATATATATATATATATATATGTATATAAGCATTGTCAATAACACGTGCAACACTCTTTTCATACAAGGAGTTGGAATTACTCTTAACTCTCAGCATGTGTCAAGACTGGTGATATGCAACTTCTTTGATCTTTCGACGTAATTATTAAAATTTGTCGTTTAAAATTAAGTTTAAACTATAGTTGCGAGGGGCGGACAATGCCGGCAGCAGCCATGGCTTTTCATGTTCGTTCTCTTATAAAGCTCCTCTATAGGCTGCAATTTGTCGCAAATGCGATTGAGAAAAGCGCATCGATAATTGAACATGTACTGTGAAGGCCTTTTCACGTGTTATTCAATTTTAGATATATTTTATAAATCACATTTACGAAAAAATTTATTACATAGAGGAGATTTATAAGACAGCTGAAAGTAAACAGATAGGCATTTGTTAGAGTCTTTAACAATTCGAAAAATTGCATTGATGTCATTGAATGCAATATAGATGGTTTATTTGTTCATTGGAATGGTTATTTGGATATTTTTTTTATCTAACGAGCCGGGAGGTAGGGTAGTCGCAGCCATGTTGGCCGGTTGAGGCTGTGTAAAAGTGGGGAGTTGCCCAGAGGGAGTCCTAGGATGTATACACCGAGAGTGTAATGACCCAAGCATAGTCGGTAGAGTTTAAGCACAGTTAACCAACCAGTTTAGAGAGTAAAATTAGCAAACATTAGGGCATACTTATTAGATAAATTTAGATTTGGAAAGGATATAGATTTGGAAATAGAGTAGTCGTTGAGCAAAACAGTCTAGTTAAATAGTGTACCAAATGTCCTAGTGTTTGCTTAGAAAGAAGAAAAAAGTTACAATAACGTTGCTGGAATATCTCACGAAAATCTCTCATTTAGGAGGGGAACCTTAGGACGACGTTTCGGTCCGTCCTGGATCACTGTCAAGTTGCAATTTGATAATGGCCCGAGGGAGAATCAGTTGCTGAGTGGCCACCATGGGAGTGAGAACTGCGTTCGGGATGGGGGAAGATATTTTTTTTTTAGAACTGGCCGCCGAGGCGGCTTGTTTATTATGCACCTCATATCCATTTTGTGAACGGTAGGGCAACCCCTTCATAGGAAAGTATCTAATAGGATGACATTTTCCTCCGTTTAAGTCAATATGATTAAGGTAATGGTATCCCCTTTAATGTCTGTAATGGAACTACTATTTTCGGTAATCTGTGGCTTGATTAGTGTCTTGTCAGAGGTCGGACATGTTAGGGCAACAAACCGCTGAAGTGTATCTAATTAAATGGCTCCCCATCTTCGCCACACCTTGCTATATGTCTCTATATAGTTTATTCAAGATCTATCATATTTTGTTTTTTAAATGTTATCTCCGGTATTTTATTGACCATTGCTTATTCTGGTGCCACTCATTCCTAGAACTGAAAATAATACTTATTACCATGCCTGGCAAGGAGCTCATGATCTTGGTATTTTCTTGGGTATTACGTAACACGTATTAGTCCAGAATATTACGGTAAGGGAAGGGGGGCTAGGGGGAGGGGTAGTATTAGAGTGTTTGGAGGAAAATTTTCGGGTAAATTACCTCAGATTCGTGACATGTGGAAAAAAATAAAAGATACCAATTTGGAGAAAGATTCAATGATACATTAGTATCGTTGAAATTTTCTTTTTAATCTATTGACCGCTTACATATTGTATATACATTTTAAGTATTATTTCAGTAGTGGGTAAACTGCGGCTAGCGAGTCGCATGAAGCTACTCGGTGCGGCTCCCGAGACAATATTGTTTCATTGCCATTTTTTCATAAAATTTTATATTGATCATCTATAGTAGTATAGTATGTACCAATATTTGAATATTTTATATATTTTAAACAAGTACGGGTAATGTAACTTGCACTTGCTGTGGTAGCGGAACATAATTAGTGCAGTGCAGTGTAGGTAAGTACTTTTCTGATTAATTAATACATAAAATTGATTCTAGTTAAAGTTAAACAGTACAAATTTAAAATAATATTGTCTGTGGCATTTGAACATTCAAAAATGTATAGGAAAAGTATTATATGCGGCTCTTCTTATAGAAGAGTGTGCTGCTGAGGACGGTGCTGCTGAGGACGGTGCTGCTGAGGACGGTGCTGCTGAGGACGGTGCTGCTGAGGACGGTGCTGCTGAGCACGGTGCTGCTGAGGACGGTGCTGCTGAGCACGGTGCTGCTGAGCACGGTGCTGCTGAGGACGGTGCTGCTGAGGACGGTGCTGCTGAGCACGGTGCTGCTGAGCACGGTGCTGCTGAGCACGGTGCTGCTGAGCACGGTGCTGCTGAGCACGGTGCTGCTGAGCACGGTGCTGCTGAGGACGGTGCTGCTGAGCACGGTGCTGCTGAGGACGGTGCTGCTGAGCACGGTGCTGCTGAGGACGGTGCTGCTGAGCACGGTGCTGCTGAGCACGGTGCTGCTGAGCACGGTGCTGGTGGAAAAAGTCGTCGACCCTTAATTCGACCACAAGACAGAAAAGTAGACACAAATGCAGTATAATACGATCCTTTATTGACTGCATTTCGCTCACACAGTGGATTTATCAACTCACAAATGGATCTGTTTGTGATTTGATAAAGCCCACTGTGTGGGCGAAACGTAGTCAATAAAGAATCGCATTATACTGGGTTTGTGTCTATTTGTCCATAGTATCGGTATTTTATACCATTTATCTCCGACCACAAGATTCAGTTCGATCTATTACTTTGTATGAACACAAGCAACTTATTACCTCGTCAGAAGTACGTCTATGCTGCTTCTAGTTCAGGAAATCAATCGGTATAACAGTTCCATCAACTCCCCACAGACTCGCTTGCAAGCTACAATATACTTTGTATATCTCTCAGTGTACAGTCACTTGAGAGATATTCATTCCTCGGTATATATTGCTTGGTTTGCTAATTGGGTTTAAAACCGTCGACTACACGAGGGTCGTTAAGGCTACACGTAACCTATTCTCCACCAGTCAAGTATACTTGAATCTCTGCAATAGGAATTAGAATAATCTCTCAACATATTTACGCTGAGAGTAATACACCTCTCGGTGCTTATATTATGCGATATTTATTGTTTGGTTAGTGTATTAGCATTTAGTATGTTCTCTCTGTTTGTGTAATGCATGCAATTATGTTACTGTATTTGCTCTAAGAATGATTTGTTAATTACGGGCGTTGTTTGTCATAAAGTAAAATTCGGGTAACTTTGTGCCAAGCCTCGTAAAAGGATTCGTTGTCATATCCTCACTTAGACTGTCAGACTGAGAATCTGACAGGCTAAGTGAGGGTATTCGGGCTTTCTGGAGCTTTTTATTATCTGCCGCTTAATAATAAAATAATTATTTGAATAAAGTCCACTGCAACAAGTTTTTGAGTGAGTGAAAAGCTTAGCGGAAGTTGAGACAGGTCAAGTCTTGAGTTTGGACAACCACGTCAAAGTTGCAACTCAGGCGCTTGTCACCTTCCAGATAATGCCTGGCAAAAGAAAATAATCCTCAAAACTTCAGTGCGATTTCTGCATTAAACTTAGAGGAAATCCAAACCTCGTAATTTTTTTTAAATGACACTGCCAAGACTTGTTTTGTCCTGGTCACAAGGTTAACAAAATCTCTGTTTAATAACGAGAAAGAGAGAGAGAGAGATGGAGTGAATCTTCATTAATGTACATTGCATGAAAATCTACCCTTATAATAATAATAATAATAATAATAATAATAATAATAATAATAATAATAATAATAATAATAATAATAATAATAATAATAATATCTTCATTTACTACAAGTACATGCACAAGGTATACAGTCCTAACTGACATCAGTGACATACCGCATATAGAAAGCCCCTTGTTATGCTGAGTATTTCGGGCAAATTAGGTCAGTTATACCAGGTACCCATTATACTGATGGATGAACATGGACAGTAGATGCCTTAAAGGAAACGCGTCCTAATGTTTTCCAGCTGTACCAGGGATTCGATGTCTGAACCTCACTGTGCCGGCTGAGTGCGCTAGCGATCAAGCGACGGGACAACTATGCAGTATAATGGCGGGTGCCATGATGCTGGTTAAGGGTTCTTGATCCAAGGAATTAGAGCCACCCTCTTGGATCCTGCCTGATTACTTACCTCAGGACTTAATGCTTCCAAATGATAAAAATAATAATAATGTGCCGCTAAGTGGCAGCCTTGCAATGAGTACCACTAAGTGGCAGCCTTGCAATGAGTACCACTAAGTGGCAGCCTTGCAATGAGTACCACTAAGTGGCAGCCTTGCAATGAGTACCCTTAAGTGGCAGCCTTGCAATGAGTACCACTAAGTGGCAGCCTTGCAATGAGTACCACTAAGTGGCAGCCTTGCAATGAGTACCACTAAGTGGCAGCCTTGCAATGAGTACCACTAAGTGGCAGCCTTGCAATGAGTACCACTAAGTGGCAGCCTTGCAATGAGTACCACTAAGTGGCAGCCTTGCAATGAGTACCACTATGTGGCAGCCTTGCAATGAGTACCAGTAAGTGGCAGCCTTGCAATGAGTACCAGTAAGTGGCAGCCTTGCAATGAGTACCACTAAGTGGCAGCCTTGCACTGAGTGCCTATTGTGCCCCATGAATAGGCCCAATGTTTAGAGTGTATATTGTATGTACATATTTACCTTTTCATATAATTTTATATTGTCCATATTTTCATTAACAGCTAAAATGAAAATATCTTGCTTTATATTATTATTTGACTTATTATATTGGTTATGTATGTAGGTAGGATGTCGCATGTATTACAATTCTCACTGTGCTCGCTGTTGAAGAGTTGTGATTGGATGTCTGCCGTCACAAACTGCCTTGCTAACTACCGCTACCTTGTTTGTATCAGGTGGTACCTCGCACTGTTGCTGGAGTAGCACGGGCGAGTCACATGATCTCACCTGATGCGAGGTTCTAGTTCTGGAAGCATCTCTCGAGCAACCTCTACGAGAAACATCTCTCCAGGGATCTCTCTCGTCTCTGGTTGTTCGTTATTTAGACTGTTTTGGTAGAGTATGGATTCGCTGGTGAGTTCGAAACGTACCTCTCGTTCAGACTTAGTGGTTTCGACGTTTTGGAAAGGTTATGTGTCGTGTGGAGACACTCTTCAACCTTGGTCCCAAGCTGAGCTTCTGACCTACTTTGTGTGGCATCTACGAACCGTCGTAGTCGGGCATTTGGTTATGCTGATCTTAGATTCAGTATTAAGGGAGTTTTATACCTTTTAAGAAGGATCTGATGATGTTCCTCAGGTTCGTTATTTTGTCTCCTTGTTCCTGACGCTGTGCGGCTTCTTGATACATTATTGCTTTTTGGCGAATGTTTCGTCATTTTGTACAAGTTTTAATTGCCTTGATGGTCGAGAAGACATTATTTGAGAACTTATTGTCAGTCACTATATAAGTCTATTTCGAGTCAAGTCTTACTGAGATATTACGAGCACTTTGACACACACACACATTTATACACTTGTATATATTTGTATTAATTGTATTCAAGAGAATAACTTATCATAGTATACTCACGATTTGTACTATTCGAAAAGTGCCCTCAGCACTATATTGCTATATGTACAATTCAATATTGCACTAAAAGAGATATGTAATACTTATTATCCACCTTTTGTAGTAAATATCTCAAATTTTATTTCTTTGGATTATTGTCACTTAGTTGTAATCCCAAAGCTCTATTAATATCTCACTCAAGTCAAGGGATAACTAGACCTGATCTTGTTCTGACAACTTGTTACTAAAACCTTAAACAGACTGAATGCTAGAGGGGAAGACCATCTGGTATTCTCTGGAGACGTCTATAGATATCGTCTTTTTGTAAAAGTTCCTCGAAGTGGCAGCCTTGCAGTGAGTGCCGTTAAGTGGCAACCTTGCAGTGAGTGCCGTTAAGTGGCAGCCTCGCAGTGAGTGCCGTTAAGTGGCAGCCTTGTAGTGAGTGCCGTTAAGTGGCAGCCTTGCAGTGAGTGCCGTTAAGTGGCAGCCTTGCAGTGAGTGCCGTTAAGTGGCAGCCTTGCAGTGAGTGCCGTTAAGTGGCAGCCTTGCAGTGAGTGCCGTTAAGTGGCAGCCTTGCAGTGAGTGCCGTTAAGTGGCAGCCTTACAGTGAGTGCCGTTAAGTGGCAGCCTTGCAGTGAGTGCCGTTAAGTGGCAGCCTTGTAGTGAGTGCCGTTAAGTGGCAGCCTTGCAGTGAGTGCCGTTAAGTGGCAGCCTTGCAGTGAGTGCCGTTAAGTGGCAGCCTTGCAGTGAGTGCCGTTAAGTGGCAGCCTTGCAGTGAGTGCCGTTAAGTGGCAGCCTTGCAGTGAGTGCCGTTAAGTGGAAGCCTTGCAGTGAGTGCCGTTAAGTGGCAACCTTGCAGTGAGTGCCGTTAAGTGGCAGCCTTGCAGTGAGTGCCGTTAAGTGGCAACCTTGCAGTGAGTGCCGTTAAGTGGCAACCTTGCAGTGAGTGCCGTTAAGTGGCAGCCTTGCAGTGAGTGCCGTTAAGTGGCAACCTTGCAGTGAATGCCGCTATGTGGCAGCCTTGCAGTGAGTGCCGTTAAGTGGCAACCTTGCAGTGAATGCCGCTATGTGGCAGCCTTGCAGTGAATGCCGCTATGTGGCAGCCTTGCAGTGAGTGCCGTTAAGTGGCAGCCTTGCAGTGAGTGCCGTTAAGTGGCAACCTTGCAGTGAGTGCCGTTAAGTGGCAGCCTTGCAGTGAGTGCCGTTAAGTGGCAACCTTGCAGTGAGTGCCGTTAAGTGGCAGCCTTGCAGTGAGTGCCGTTAAGTGGCAACCTTGCAGTGAATGCCGCTATGTGGCAACCTTGCACTAAGTACTGATATATTCCACGGAAACCTCCGCCGGTGAAGACAAGACTGACCTACAGAAGAAACTTCACAACGGTGACCTGAAGACTTAAGTCATGACTTGATTTAACTCGAAAATGGAGTGTAACACTTTCCTAATTAAAACTTTTTCT
>NC_091292.1:30256168-30261168 GCF_038502225.1 Cherax quadricarinatus | reverse complement strand
AGGACCCATGGGGAGATGTCCTGTCCCATCGCCTTTGAGGTATCAAGGTCACTTAGCAGCTTCTGCACATCCTCCTCGGTTGTTCGTATGTCATCCAACACTTGTTGGTATATTCCCTCTTGATGTTCCCTTCTGTGCTGTCTTCCCAGAGCCATTCCTGTCTCTACTGTAAAAACTTCCTTAAATCTCCTGTTTAGCTCCTCACGTACCTCCTGCTCATTTCTTGTGAGTTCTCCACCTTCTGTCCTCGGTCTGATCACCTGGTCTTTGACTGTTGTCTTCCTCCTGATGTGGCTATACAACAGTTTTGGGTCAGTCTTGATTTTCGATGCTATGTTATTTTCATACTGTCGCTGGGCCTCCCTCCTTACCTGTGCATACCCGTTCCTGGCTCTGCGACTGATCTCCCTATTTTCATGTGTTCTCTGCCTTCTGTACTTTTTCCATTCTCTATTGCACTTTGTTTTTGCCTCCTTACACCGTCGGGTAAACCAGGGGCTCGTTCTGGTCTTCCCATTGTTTCTGTTGCCCTTGGGAATAAACCTTTCCACTGCCTTCTTGTATTTTGTTGTTACATATTCCATCATTTCATATACTGGCTTTCCTGCCAGTTCTCTGTCCCAGGGAACCTCCTGCAGGAAGTTCCTCAGCCCTATGTAGTCCCCTCTTTTACAGTCAGGCTTTTCCCATTCAACTCCTGTTGCTCTCTCCACTTGCAACTCTACTATGTATTCAAAGCACAGAACCACGTGGTCACTAGCTCCTAGGGGTCTCTCATATGTGATGTCCTCAATGTCTGAACTGCCCAGGGTGAACACAAGGTCCAATCTTGCTGGTTCATCCTCCCCTCTCACTCTGGTAGTGTCCTTAACATGTTGGTGCATGAGGTTTTCCAGCACCACATCCAACATCTTGGCTCTCCATGTTTCGGGACCCCCATATGGCTCCAGGTTTTTCCAGTCAATCTCTCTGTGGTTGAAATCCTTTGCTCTGCTGGAGTGAGCTCTTCTTGCCACCTCAGCAAGTGTGTCCACCATTGCTCTGTTGCTCTCTTCGTATTCCTCTCTTGGCCTCCTGCACTTCTGTGGTGGATTATACATCACTGCAATGACCACCTTGTGCTCCCCAGACTGAAGTGTACCTACTATGTAGTCCCTTTCTCCTGTCTCGTCTATGCCTCCCATTTTCTCGAATTTCCATCGTTTTTTTACGAGCAGAGCAACCCCTCCTCCCCCTCTGCCCCTTCTATCTTTCCTCATGATCTGGTATCCTGGTGGGAAGATTGCACTGTTATTTCTCCGTGAGTTTTGTTTCTGTAACTGCTATGATGTCTGTTTGCGTACCAAACCTTCAACTTCTGTTCTAATACTGTAACTGTGGTCCTGGGGTAATACTGGGGTTGGGAGAGCAGGAGCCCTGGTGGGGGCCTGTGGGGGGTTGCAGTGGAGGTGGAGGAAGAGCTCCCATAGGGGGTTGATGTAGGTGTAAGGTTCGTGGTGCAGGGAGTGGGAACAGAGGATCGGTGTGTGATGGTTGGTTTGGATTGTTCAGTTGCCTTGGGGGTGTCGTGGCTTTAGTCCTTCTGCAGGTGTTTCTGAGGGGTGTGCTTGTCCTTCCACCTGCTCCTGGGTTATTCTGCTCTCCTTTTTCATTTCCTCCCATTCCTCCTTTCGTTTTTGCACTCTCTCTTTCAGTATCATCCTTTCCTCCTATATTCTGTCTCGATCGAGATACACACTCATGAACTCCTGTTTGCCTCTCAGCCGTGCTTTCTCCTGCAGGATCATGGTTCAGGTAAATTCTGCCTTGAAAATTACTTTGAGAGGCCGATTCCTTTTCTTTCTGAACCACTCGATTCTCCGAAAATTTGCCACCTGGGTCATGTCTCCCTCGCCTATCACCTTCATGACACCTTCAATCGCTTTTTTCTCCTCCTGCTTTCTTTCCTCATAAGTTTTCCCTTTAGCTTCGTCTAACCCATAGACAAAAACTGATCTCTCCCTTTCCACCTACCACTGTGACTCCCATTGCATCCTCTGAGGTGCTTTAGTTCCTTCCCGTGGAGTGTTCCTTCCTTCAGTCCCTTCCCTAGCTGTGTCCCCTATGCTCATTGGTTTGTCCTTCCTGCTCACCTGTTCCTCGCCCCCACAAGTGTCTGGTAAGATCCCTGCACATGTCCTAGTTCCTTCAATGTCTTCCAACCTCTCATTCTGTCCTAGTGTGCTCCCTGTCTTTGTTTTCGCCCATGTGGGTTTGACAGGACCTCGGCATACAGTTTAGCTTCCATGCTCCCTTCAGACCGTTGTCTGTGTCTGATGTAAACATTGCTGATGCTACTTCTGCAATATATTTGTCTCTAGGGCCCTAGGCTGTTTCAGATGTCTCAGCTCCTCTTCTAATCTCTGTATCTTGGCTTCTGCTACTGTGGCATGTTGCTCCCATCTTCTGGATTCTGCTGCTAACCTCTCCTCCATCTTCCTTGTAAGCTCATCTAGCCTCCTTCCCCAGTCTTCCTCCCTTTTTTTGAGCTCTGCCTCCCAGTCCTCCCTCCCAGATTCGTCCTTCGGGCCCTTTGTTCTCATCCTAGTTCTAGGTTGCCCCATTGCTCCACAGAAGGAAGGGGGAGAGATGGTTAGGGGGAGGGTAATAGATGGTTAAGGGGAGTGGGGATGGATGGTTAAGGGGGAGGGGGAGGATGGTTATTGGAGGGGGAGGGGTGGTTAGGGGAGGGGGTTAGATGGTTTGGGGGAGGGGTTAGATGGTTTGGGGGAGGGGTAGGTGGCTAGGGGGATGGGGAGAGGTGGTTAGGGGAAGGGGAAGTATGTGTTTGTGTCAAGTGTATATGTGCTTGTGTATGTGTGCTTGTGTATGTGTGCTTGTGTATGTGTGTGTGTGCATGTGTGGGAGAGAGAAGGATGGGATTAAGGGGGGAGGGGGGAGGGGGGAGGGGGGAGGGGGAGGGGGAGGGGGAGGGGGAGGGGGAGAGAAGGATGAGTGACCCTTAGAAGCATGGGAGTAGTGTGTGTGTGATGGGATTAGAAGGGGAGGGAGGGGAAACAAGGCTGAGGGTAGAGTGACTGCTTGATAACAGGGTTCTTATGGGTGTGTGTGTGTGTGTGTGCGTGTGTGTGCGTGTGTGTGTGTGTGTGTGTGTATGTGTGTATGTGTGTGTGTGTGTGTGTGTGTGTGTGTGTGTGTGTATGTGCGTGTGTGTGTGTGTGTGTGTGTGTGTACTCACCTAATTGTACTCACCTAATTGTGGTTGCAGGGGTCGAGACTCAGCTCCTGGCCCCGCCTCTTCACTGATCGCTACTGGATCCTCTCTCTCTCTGCTTCCTGAGCTTTGTCATACCTCTTCTTAAAACTATGTATGGTTCCTGCCTCCACTACTTCACTTGCTAGGCTATTCCACTTACTGACAACTCTATGACTGAAGAAATACTTCCTAACGTCCCTGTGACTCGTCTGAGTCTTCAGCTTCCAGTTGTGACCCCTTGTCCCTGTGTCCCCTCTCTGGAACATCCTATCTCTGTCCACCTTGTCTATTCCCCGCAGTATCTTGTATGTCGTTATCATGTTTCCCCTGACCCTTCTGTCCTCCAGTGTCGTCAGTCCGATTTCCCTCAACCTTTCCTCGTACGACATTCCCCTGAACTCTGGAACTAGCCTTGTTGCAAACCTTTGTACTTTCTCTAACTTCTTGACGTGCTTGACCAGGTGTGGGTTCCAGACTGGTGCTGCATACTCCAGTATGGGCCTAACATACACAGTGTACAGTGTCTTGATCGATTCCTATTAAGGTATCGGAACGCTATTCTCAGGTTTGCCAGGCGCCCGTATGCTGCAGCAGTTATTTGGTTGATGTGTGCCTCCGGTGACGTGCTCGGTGTTATGGTCACCCCAAGATCTTTCTCCCTGAGTGAGGTCTGTAGTCTTTGTCCACCTAGCCTATACTCTGTCTGCGGTTTTCTTTGCCCCTCCCCAATCTTCATGACTTTGCATTTAGCAGGGTTGAATTCGAGAAGCCAGTTTCTGGACCACATGTCCAGCCTGTCCAGGTCTCTTTGCAGTCCTGGCACATCCTCATCCGATTTAATTCTTCTCATCAGCTTCACATCATTTGCGAATAGGGACACTTCAGAGTCTATTCCTTCCATCATGTCGTTCGCATATATCAAAAATAGCACTGGCCCTAGAACTGACCCCCTGTGGGTCCCCGCTCGTCACAGGCGCCCACTGTGATACCTCTTCACGTACCATGACTCGTTGTTGCCTCCCTGTCGGGTATTCCCTGATCCATTGCAGTGCCCTCCCTGTTATATGCGCCTGATCCTCCAGCTTCTGCACTAATCTCTTGTGAGGAACTGTGTCAAAGGCCTTCCTGCAGTCCAGGAAAATGCAATCAATTCACCCCTCTCTCTCGTGTCTTCTGTTACCTTGTCATAAAACTCCAGAAGGTTTGTGAGACAGGATTTGCCTTCTATGAATCCATGCTGGTTTTCATTTATAATCTTGTTCCGTTCCAGGTATTCCACCACTCTCCTCCTGATAATCTTCTCCATGACTTTGCATACTACACATGTCAGAGACACAGGTCTGTAGTTTGTGTGTGTGTGTGTGTGTGTGTGTGTGTGTGTGTGTGTGTATACTCACCTATATGTAGTTGCAGGTTCGAGTCATAGCACCTGGCCCCGCCTCTTCACTAGTCGATACTAATTCACTTTCTCCCTGCTCCATGATCTTTGTCATACCTCTTCTTAAAGCTATTTATGGAACTTGCTTCCACTACTTCACTCTCTAGATTATTCCAGCTCTCCCTGTTATATGCGCCTGATCCTCCAGCTTCTGCACTAATCTCTTGTGAGGAACTGTGTCAAAGGCCTTCCTGCAGTCCAGGAAAATGCAATCAATTCACCCCTCTCTCTCGTGTCTTCTGTTACCTTGTCATAAAACTCCAGAAGGTTTGTGAGACAGGATTTGCCTTCCATGAATCCATGCTG
>NC_091292.1:30248668-30253668 GCF_038502225.1 Cherax quadricarinatus | reverse complement strand
TCCCTCATGTTGACACGCAAACAATTGAACATCTAGTACCTCCCTCATGTTGACACGCAAACAATTGAACATCTAGTACCTCCCTCATGTTGACACGCAAACAATTGAACATCTAGTACCTCCCTCATGTTGACACGCAAACAATTGAACATCTAGTACCTCCATCATGTTGACACGCAAACAATTGAACATCTAGTACCTCCATCATGTTGACACGCAAACAGTTGAACATCTAGTACCTCCCTCATGTTGACACGCAAACAATTGAACATCTAGTACCTCCATCATGTTGACACGCAAACAATTGAACATCTAGTACCTCCCTCATGTTGACAAGCAAACAAATGAACATCTAGTACCTCCCTCATGTTGACAAGCAAACAAATGAACATCTAGTACCTTCATCAAGTTGACCCATAAACAACTGAACATCTAGTACCTCCATCATGTTGACAAGTAAACAACTGAACATCTAGTACCTCCATCATGTTGACAAGCAAACAAATGAACATCTAGTACCTCCATCATGTTGACAAGCAAACAAATGAACATCTAGTACCTCCCTCATGTTGACAAGCAAACAAATGAACATCTAGTACCTCCATCAAGTTGACCCATAAACAACTGAACATCTAGTACCTCCATCATGTTGACAAGTAAACAACTGAACATCTAGTACCTCCATCATGTTGACAAGCAAACAAATGAACATCTAGTACCTCCATCATGTTGACAAGCAAACAAATGAACATCTAGTACCTCCCTCATGTTGACAAGCAAACAAATGAACATCTAGTACCTCCATCAAGTTGACCCATAAACAACTGAACATCTAGTACCTCCATCATGTTGACAAGTAAACAACTGAACATCTAGAACCTCCTTCGTGTTGACACGTAAACAACTGAACATCTAGTATCTCCATCATGTTGACAAGTAAACAACTGAACATCTAGAACCTCCTTCGTGTTGACACGTAAACAACTGAACATCTAGTATCTCCATCATGTTGACAAGTAAACAACTGAACATCTAGAACCTCCTTCGTGTTGACACGTAAACAACTGAACATCTAGTACCTCCCTCATGTTGACAAGCAAACAAATGAACATCTAGAACCTCCTTCGTGTTGACACGTAAACAACTGAACATCTAGTACCTCCATCAAGTTGACCCATAAACAACTGAACATCTAGTGCCTCCGTCATGTTGACACGCAAACAACTGAACATCTAGTACCTCCATCAGGTTGACCCATAAACAACTGAACATCTAGTGCCTCCATCATGTTGACACGCAAACTACTGAATATCTAGTATCTCCATCATGTTGACAAGTAAACAACTGAACATCTAGAACCTCCTTCGTGTTGACACGTAAACAACTGAACATCTAGTATCTCCATCATGTTGACACGTAAACAACTGAACATCTAGTATCTCCATCATGTTGACACGTAAAGAACTGAACATCTAGTATCTCCATCATGTTGACACGTAAACAACTGAACATCTAGTATCTCCATCATGTTGACACGTAAAGAACTGAACATCTAGTATCTCCATCATGTTGACACGTAAAGAACTGAACATCTAGTTACTCGTTCATGTTGACACGCAGACAACTGAATATCTAGCACTTCTATCATACTGACACGCAAACAACCGTAAATCTTGTACTTCCATCATGTTGAAAAGCAAACAATTGTACATCTAGTTCCTCTATGTTGACACGCAAACAAATGAATATTTAGTACCTTCATATTCTGTTGCTCCATATTCCAGTGTTTCATATGCCACTGCTCCATATTCCAGTGCTCCATATTCCAGTGCTTCATATTCCAGTGTTCCATTTTCCAATGTTCCATATTCCAGTGCTCCATATTCCAGTACTCCATATTCCAATGTTCCATATTCCAGTGCTCCATATTCCAGTGCTTCATATGCCAGTGCTCCATATTCCAGTGCTCCATATTCCAGAACTTCATATTCCAATGTTCCATATTCCAGTGTTCCATATTCCAGTGTTCCATATTCCAGTGCTTCATATGCCAGTGCTCCATATTCCAGTGTTCCATATTCCAGTGTTCCACAGCCCACTGTACCAGACTCTGTATGTTAGTTGGTGTTGCCAGCCGTTGTATTTACTTACTCTCTTGGCTGGATTAAACTCATGTAAAATCTTGACACAGCACGACGGTTTATAGCTACGAGTGATGTTACTCTCATACTGCTTGCTGTGTCAGGCCAAACATAACAACGCATACACTACCGATGCATTATTGTTTTTTACGAGATTTATTTCCCTAACAAACATGCGATAATGGGTTTTAGTTATTATTATTATTATTATTATTATTATTATTATTATTATTATTATTAATATATTCACGGGAAACGCTTAGTTCGTCGGAGGATCATACAGTGCTTGAGAAATGGGAGGTAATTAGAACTGATTCGAGGATGGGTATGGTAGCTGCAATGCCTTTGATCCAGAGCCCTTCACCCACATCAAGACACTTTCCTAGAGAAGGAGGTTTCCCTTACATCTTTTGCTTCCACCGGATTCTTGGTACGCAAGCTACCCTCGGTTCTCAGTGTTTCTTGTTCTTTTTTTTTATAAATTACAACTTAATAAACAGAGATTCGGGAATTTGTAGTCTCTGGCAGCGTTACAGAATTAGGGAAGTTTTAGCATAAACTGCTACACCGCCTCTTCCAGTAGCCAGGAGTGGGTAAAGAGGCAGCAATTAGCAAGTTCATATAAATGCAAATGGTCGGTGATAATCCTAGCTTTCCATAATGAGGTGAACGGCTTACCGAGGATCGTTGGCCCCCACATGTTTGCTGTAAGAATCTTTCTCTCTGAAACCTGGCTCTTGGAGTAGCGAGTCTTGTCTCGCGGACCGAGGATCGAGCCTTTTCCCTTACTGATTGAGATGAATGACGTTCTCGGTTATACCACGTCATGCGAATATAAAAATGAATAGTAATAATCCTAGAGAGAATTCTGGGAAATCCAGTTAGGCTAGCCAGAGTAATGGAGGTGGATAGTACCGTGCCTGCACTCCTGAAGGAGTGGGGATGTTGTCATGTAGGTGAGTAGTACTGTGAGTGCACTTTTGAAGGAGTGGCGATGTTATTCTGGGGGTGGGTAGTACAGTGCCTGCACTCTTGAAGGAGGAGTGGTGATGTCATGTAGATGGGTAGTACTGTACTTGCACTCTTTGTATACTTCTGGCAAGACAGCTGAGGAATGAATAATGGTGAACGGGGTTCACTCTTTGGGTCACCCGGCCTTGGTGGGGACAGACACTCAGGTAAAATATTAATAAAAATAATATTACAATAGTATTAATAAAAATAAAAATAATAGAAATAATAAACATGACAGTAACAACAACGATAATAATAATAATAATAATAATAATAATAATAATAATAATAATAATAATAGCTGTAATCTTTTTCTTTTCAACGACCAGGCCGTATCCCACCGAGGCAGGGTGACCTAAAAAAAATAAAGTTTCTCTTTTTAAATTTAGTAATGTATATAAGAGAAGGGGTTACTAGCCCTTTGCTCCCGGCATTTTAGTCGCTTTTTACGACACGCATGGCTTACGTAAGTTAGAATTCTATTTCACCTCTCCATGGAGAGAAGAGGAAATAAACAAGAACAAGAAATATTAAGAAAATAGAAGAAAACCCAGAGGGGTGTGTATATACAGTGGACCCCCGCATAACGATTACCTCCGAATGCGACCAATTATGTAAGTGTATTTATGTAAGTGCGTTTGTACGTGTATGTTTGGGGGTCTGAAATGGACTAATCTACTTCACAATATTTCTTATGGGAACAAATACGGTCAGTACTGGCACCTGAACATACTTCTGGAGTGAAAAAAAAATCGTTAACCGGGGGTATATGCTTGTACATGCATATGTAGTCTGACCTAAGTGTAAGTAGAAGTAGCAAGGCGTACCTGAAACCTTGCATATTTATGCGACAGAAAAAAGACACAAGCACTTCTACTATCATGTAAAACAATTACAGGTTTCCGTTTTACTCTCACTAGGTAGGACGGTAGTACCTCCCTGGGCGGTTGCTGTCTACCAACCTACTACCTAGTAATACAATAACTGTAATCATATATTAATATCTATGTTTTTTGTTACAGCTATGTGCTTTAAATCTGACAGAAGATGTTGTACGAGAGAAAGATAGCGTGATCTTGTCAATCTAAGAGTCAATGTGATATTCAGGGTCTGAGAGATAATGTGATCTTGCCAGTCTGTGATTAAAGCAGTGTGAAGATGTGAATCTGAGAGCACGAGAATGTTATCATGAGTCTCAGAAAAAGATACTATATTCTTGTGAGTGTATGAGCAAGATAGTGGTATCTCCTGAGTGTGTGAGCAAGAAAGTGGTATCCCCTGAGTGTGTGAGAAGATAGTGATATCTCCTGAGTGTGTGAGAAGATAGTGGTATCTCCTGAGTGTGTGAGCAATAAAGTGGTATCTCCTGAGTGTATGAAAAAGATAGTAGTATCTCCTGAGTATGTAAGAAGATAGTGGTGTCTCCTGAGTGTTTGAGCAAGAGAGTGGTGTCTCTTGAGTGTGTGAGCAAGGTAGTGGTATCTCCTTAGTGTGTGAGCCAGATAGTGGTATTTCCTCAGTGTATGAGCAAGAGAGTGGTATCTCCTGAGTGTGTGAGCAAGACAGTGATATCTCCTGAGTGTGAGCAAGATGGTGGTATCTCCTGAGTGTGTGAGCAAGATAGTGGTATCTCCTGAGTGTGTGAGCAAGATAGTGGTATCTGCAGAGTGTGTGAGCAAGATAGTGGTATCTCCTGAGCCTGTGTGAGCAAGATAGTGGTATCTCCTGAGCCTGTGTGAGCAAGATAGTGGTATCTCCCGAGTGTTTGAGCAAGATAGTGGTATCTCCTGAGTGTGTATGAAGATAATGGTATCTGCTTAGTGTGTGAGCAAGATAGTGGTATCT
>NC_091292.1:30196168-30243668 GCF_038502225.1 Cherax quadricarinatus | reverse complement strand
GATGTTGGTGACGGGGGCTCTTGATCCAAGTAGTTGGATCAAACTTGAATGCCTCCCATTCCCCAGGCACTATGTGATCTCTGTGGGTTTAGCGGTTCCTCTTGATTAAAATAACAACAATACATAAAATAAAGGTCTGGTAATCTTTTGTTCCATTTCGTAATTACAAATGGTGTTGGAATCCACTCCTCGGGGATCATGGACATGATGGAAAGTCAGATCTCACTATTTTTTACTTGTGTCGCAATTCTCAAAATATTTTCAACCTGTGGGTTAAGTTTATTATTAATTTGAGCATTTGTTATCTTTTCTCGTTGATTAATTGGCTTTCCTCTGCTTGAGTGGGAAAGTATATTTATATGACGGATTTATTCAACTGTTAGTTTAAGAAGCACACAAATTCCCCCGTCTTCTAATAACTTGTTAATTTTTCCACTATAATCTATCTTGTCCATAATTACTATCGTATTTGCTTCGTCTGTTTCGTCAGGTGAAGTCTAGGATCTTTCCTTATATGTTATAAATTAACAAATCTTTGAGGACAACTGTGTTGCAGAGGCCTGAGCACAGCTCACACCTTGTCACTTTAATATTAGAATTAGTATCTTTAGATTGTCTCAAAGGTAATGTTTTACATTACTAACAAAGAGAGCATATTTATACTCCTAGCAAGACTCAAACATAGCATCTTACACCGCTAGTAAGTGGTTGGCGTCTTACGCCACTATTAATTAAGTCTCAGATAGCGCCTAACACCTTTATCTTTTGCCTCTCTACACATGTGGTGGAACTAAGAACTCTCTCTCTTTTCTCAACATTGCTTCATCTACTTCTGGTTGCAAGATTCTCCTCCCAACACTTTCAGCTAAATACTCCATCATCTCGTTCGTTGTTTTATCCTCCTACTGTACTGCACTCAAAAATTCTCTTATTACTGCATAATTTCCTTCATGAAGTCTGGTTTATTCCTTCCTACCCCTTCATAATCAACAGGGCTGTGATGGGTATAACACCAAACTTGCCTAGCCCAAGGCCGGGCTGCAAAAGTAGGGAAACTCTCGAAAGCCTTCAAAGGTATTTCAATAGTAATATGCTTATTTCAACAAGGAATTCGAAACCCAGTACTGAATTGACGCTATCCCCTATGTGCCTCTCTTATTGTATTTCACTAATGTCGGATGCACTTAGAGACAATACTGGAGCTAATCCTACTGGCTTATCCACTCTCTGGTTCTGTACCTGACAGGTTAGTGTATACCTGGAGGGTGTTCCGGGGGTCAACGCCCCCGCGGCCCGGTCCACGACGTTGGTGCACAAAGTTTTCCCATCACTGTGTTAATCATTTAACTTTCCAAATGTCTGTTTATCTGTGTGAATACTAATTAACATAGTCTATTTCTTTGTTAATAAAATATCCTGTGATCAGACAGACTGTTTTAGACAAAGCTCTGCTGTTGTCATTGTTTTCTCTCTTGGTCTCCGGCTATATAGTGGTGGTATGTAAATAAGTACAATTATCACCATTGGTTCCTTAGTCTTGTTACTGTGTAATAACTAAGCTCTGGTTGATCATCTCATCTACTCAAAGCTCCATTGATTTCTGTTTAGTAGCGCATCACCTCAATTTTGTCTCTTTCAGAACTGCGATGTCTGATGATGCTTCTACTGCTTTCTCTTTCCATTCCTTATTCATTTTATGTTATTTCATCTGCATTTTTGTATCATGCTCTAACTTTCTCTTCCCGTACTGTGTTCTGGTTCATGGTGTCCTGGTTTCCCGTGCTCTGATAGTGGGACAGGACCAGGAGAGGAAGCCTGAATGCTGGGTTCGGGGAACTGGGTCTTGTGGACGTGGATGAGGAAAATGCATTGGTGTAGGGTGTGGCTGGTTATAAGTTATGCTTGAGTGGGAAGCAGTGGATTGGAATTTAATATGGGTATCTTTGGGAAGGCGCTAGGTAGGCTGAGATGCCACTCTCGCTGTCTCCTCTTCCGATTCTCCTGTCTCTGCTTTAAACTTTTCCTCATCTGTTCTCTCTCGTTTTCCATTCTGTTCTGATCCAGGTACACATGATGATATCCGTCTTTACCCCTGAACTGTACCTCCTATCTCAAAATTTTGTCGTGTCATTTCTGACATTACAGTCAGTGTGATTTGTTCGTCACTTGCCAATGGAGTTCCATAGCTCTGATAATTTGTCATCAGTCTTACTTTGGCCTCTCTTAATGTGCTTTAAGTAATAAGTTTAATTTCTATTTCCCCATTTTTCCATCTATCCTCACTTCTCTTTCCTTCATTCTCGTGAAGACCAGAGATAATCGGTGACCTTCATTCATTTTCCTCTCATGGCTTTTATTCCCTTCTGAATATCTATTTTTTTTTGTTATAAAGTCCTTTCTCATCCCTTTTATCTTTTGTAATTCCCGGTTGCCTAGGAGTATAGGTCGAGTCTCAGCTTCCTCTTCTACTTCTCTCCCTGCTGCTTGCCAGATTTGCTCTTTTCTAGCTTCATTGGCCTTGTCATACTTCTTTTTAAGACGATGCATGAATCGTGTCTCTACTTTATGAATGTCAGGAAATACTTCCTAATATTCCTGTGACTCACTTGTATCTTTAACTTCTCATTATGCTCTCGTGAAGCTGTTTCTCACGTCTTGAACAGTCTATCTCTATCCACTCTGTCAAGTCCTCATAGTACGTTATTCCCTCTTTTGCCAACCCCATACGTTCCAGTATTTTAAAGATTTTTAACGTGCTCCCTCATCTGTTTTCTCTCAATTTCTGTTCTGCTCCTATTCAGATATACACGGTGATATCTTTTTGTACTCCCCAAGAATTCTATTTATCTCAAGATCCTGTTTTACGCTTCTCCTGACTAGAGGGTTACTCTAACTGGACATTGTTTGTCCCTGGAAAACTTTCGGAATGTCTGCAAACATTCCATCTTCTATAATTTTCCTCTCCTCCTATACACTCAATGACTGCTGAAATCTCTTGTTTCTCCTCCTCCCATCAACTTCATCGATTATCAGTGACTTTCCTCTTTCTTCCTTACATTGTCTTTCCCTCAATATTGCTTTGTCTGTTCTGTACAGGTCCTTTGTTGTGTCTTTTATCACTTGTGCCTTTCAGTAAGCAGTGTTGTAAATAATCATACTGAAATTCATGAAAACCACTCTTGGGTCTGCCCAACCAGCATTTGCTGCAGAGGTTATTCGGTTGATGTGCCCTTGCTGATATGCTCGACACTATGCTCAGCTATAAGTCTTCCTCCTGGAGTGAGATTTGCATCCTCTGTTTCCCTGAGTCTGTTTTTATTTTCTTGTCTTTTCACCCTTTCCCCAATTTTCATAGTTTTGTATTTCCTGGTGTGAGTGCGTGTGTGTGTGCGCGCGCGCGTGCGAATGTTAATGCCTGTACGCACACACACACACACACACACACACACACACACACACACACACACACACACACACACACACACACACACACACACACACACACATCACACACACACACACCGACATCTTAATAAGGAATCATTCAGGACCCTGTACACCGTGCATGTTAGGCCCATATTGGAGTATGCGGCACCAGTTTGGAACCCACACCTAGCCAAGCACGTGAAGAAACTAGAGAAAGTGCAAAGGTTTGCAACAAGACTAGTCCCAGAGCTAAGAGGTATGTCCTACGAGGAGAGGTTAAGGGAAATCAACCTGACGACACTGGAGGACAGGAGAGATAGGGGGGACATGATAACGACATACAAAATACTGAGAGGAATTGACAAGGTGGACAAAGACAGGATGTTCCAGAGATTGGACACAGTAACAAGGGGACACAGTTGGAAGCTGAAGACACAGATGAATCACAGGGATGTTAGGAAGTATTTCTTCAGCCACAGAGTAGTCAGTAAGTGGAATAGTTTGGGAAGCGATGTAGTGGAGGCAGGATCCATACATAGCTTTAAGCAGAGGTATGATAAAGCTCACGGCTCCGGGAGAGTGACCTAGTAGCGATCAGTGAAGAGGCGGGGCCAGGAGCTCGGACTCGACCCCCGCAACCTCAACTAGGTGAGTACACACACACATACACACATACACACACACACACACATACACACACACACACTCACACTCACATACATACATATATATATATATATATATATATATATATATATATATATATATATATATATATATATATATATATATATATATATATATATATATATATATATATACGCAAAACAACCACTCTGAAAGAATAGAGAAATTCCAAGCGCTTTCGTGACTACTCACATTACCACCTCTATAGCTGGAATGGGGACCCTCATCCTCAAGAGAAGACAATAAACGTACCTCAGGGAAAACTCTAGGTTCTCCCAGGAGTTGTTTGAATATTTTCTTCTCCTACCACCCCCTATATATTTTATATTCTATGTGAACATTTATTGATAAACAGAATACATGTGCAGAAAAACACAAACATGAATACAATGGTACAATGTATTAAAGATCATGAATTTCCTCCAGCTCCTCCGAGGCTGGATGCGAGCCAAGTATGCAACAACCATTTCCCCTCTGGATGGCTATGCTGAGGCGCTGGAAAATGAAAGTGGCTGCCCTTGGGTCCCTGGTGGTGTCGATGAGTCTGGAACCCAATTCTTTGAGGAAACGTGTGGCATTCTTTCCCCATGATCCCAAGGTCTTTGATCCCACTGGAACAAATTGATACTGTTGGCTTATGTCCCTGTACTTGCTGATCTTGTACTCCTCCCTGTGGTCAGCAGCTCCTCCCTGTCGCCCCACACTGTGATGGATATAGGTGTCAGCCAATGTGGACACACAGGTATAGTCCCATGTTAAGAGATTGCCATTCATCCAAGAATAGATGGTGATCCCATCGGGGCGGTTTGCTGGGTTGTGGGTATTGTTGGCTGCTGGTGATTGGGGCTCCCTTTCGACTGGGCATCCAGCTGTAGCATTGGTTCTCTTTATGATGTCGTTGACCTCATTGTATCTTGCATGCCAGCCCTTGGTTTTGGAACAGTTAAGACCATGTAGACTGTATTGGTCTGCTTGCGCTTCACTGCAAATACACATATATTCTGTGTGAATTGGGGCAGCAAGGCGCAGAGCCACTGCAGTACGGAGGGTCTTAGGGTCGAGTCGCGTTCCCATTGCCGATATGGGAACTGTTTGGAGGAAGTCCCCGGAGAGAGGTGCGCTCACAGCCTGGAGACGGGCAGTCTCCCTATCTGATGTTGCAGCCCTAAGCATGTTGGCAAGCACCTTTTCAGCAATCGGGCCATCCCAGCTTGACTGTTTGTGAGCCAGTGCTGCACTAGGGGTATATATATATATATATATATATATATATATATATATATATATATATATATATATATATATATATATATATATATATATATATATATATATATATATTATTTCTTAACATTATTATTAACACATCGGCTGTCTCCCACTACGGTAGGGTGGCCAAAAAAGAAAAACTAAGAATTCGCAAGAATATTTTGCATGTTCTTGCGAATTCACTGCATTGTTAAAATCTCTAGTTGGTCGATGCATGAAAGGGATGAGATGAATAGCTGTAAGCCTCCCACCTGAAAGCTGGCTGCCTTGGATCAAAAACATATAGCGTGAGCTGGGCGCCAAGGTATTGGTCCAGTGTGGTGCGGATGGTAATGCATTGCGTACCTTGTTCCAATGTTCGTAGGTTCGAGTCTCCTTCGGCCAGAGATCAGTGTTTACACTCACAAACACACACACACACACACACACACACACACACACACACACACACACACACACACACACACATCGGCCTGACGACACTGGAGGACAGGAGGGTCAGGGGAGACATGATAACGACATATAAAATACTGCGCGGAATAGACAAGGTGGACAAAGACGGGATGTTCCAGAGAAGGGACACAGACACAAGAGGTCACAATTGGAAGTTGAAGACTCAGATGAATCAAAGGGATGTTAGGAAGTATTTCTTCAGTCATAGAGTAGTCAGGACGTGGAATAGCCTAGAAAGTGACGTAGTGGAGGCGGGAACCATACATAGTTTTAAGGCGAGGTATGATAGAGCTCATGGGGCAGGGAGAGAGAGGACCTAGTAGCAAACAGCGAAGAGGCGGGGCCAGGAGCTGTGACTCGACCCCTGCAACCACAAATAGGTGAGTACATATACATAATCTTCTTTCTTTCAACAAACCGGCCGTATCCCGCTTGAGCATGGTTGCCCTCTCCCCAAAAGAAAAGTTTCTCTTTTTAAATTTAGTAATGTATATATATATATATATATATATATATATATATATATATATATATATATATATATATATATATATATATATATATATATATATATATATATATATATATATATATATATGTAAATATAGTGAACTTCCAAGCGCTTTCGTGTGTGTGTGTGTGTGTGTGAATGTCTAGTTCCTCTCGCGAGGAGAGGCAAGAGTATAAATGGATAGAGGAAAAGAGAGAGGGTAGGGAGGAAGAAAGACTTTTGGCAAAGCTGAAAGCGTTTGGAGTCTCTGGCTCTGAACAACAAATTATTAATTAATTTCTAGGTAGTATTCCATAAGGAAGTGTGCTCAGTCCATTGTTATGGAATGACTATTTCAGTGACCTTCAACACATCTCAGAATGACTGTGCTCTGGCATTTATTTATGCAAGAGAAGGTGCCAGATGCTCTCAGGCACATCAGTCACTACCTTACAGTTATATATATCAACCAGGGGAAAAGTATGGCAAGTTACATTTGCCTTCGAAAAAACACAAATGATGGTTTCCAGGACGCATGATATTAATTGTGGAGCAGTGGTAAAAATGAATGGGACTGTTGGAACCCGAGAATGAGGTGGATATCCTAGGGTTGAAACTGGACTCAAAAATGTCTATGAAGAATCATGTGACAAATCTTGCAAGCAAGAGAGCCAAGAAGCTAAACGCACAGAAGCGCTCTTACCTCCTTGACAGTAGAGGCTGGAAAACTCTCTACGAGGCACAAGTACGCTCACACCTTGAATATGCTTTATTTTCTTAGATTTCTTGCTCCTTGTCTCATCTACGACTTCTCAACAGAATAGAAACCGAGCAAGGCAACTTATTTCTAACCTAGATCTTGCTTGGATAGATCTGTCATTTCAGCAGAGCCTTGGACATCGGATAGATGTATGTGGGCTTATTGTTATGTACAAGGTCAATGTTGTCAATGTACCACACTTGGTTCTACATCGTGCACAGTGAGAAGACAGCTTCTATTCCACAAGACGGGCAGCAAACAGCTACTACACTCTGGCTGTACCCTTCTCAAGAACATCAGTCACCTCATCAGAAATCATTCCTTTCTAGAATGACTCAAGTCTGGAATATTTTTGTTAAGTATAACAAAGTTGATCAAATGAAGTCAGTTGACCAAATGAAATAGCTGGCCCACAGCTGGCTCCGACTTCATCCGTTGCTTATTTTTGTTTCATAACAATAAAAAATAATATTAGTAATGCTAGGCAAGTTTTTCAAATGAACTGAGGTAGACAGCAGCACCTATCTTGTAAATAAAGTTAGGAAGTCTTAAACTAAATCTGTACAAACCCTTGTGTTTTAAAGAGAGAGAGAGAGAGAGAGAGAGAGAGAGAGAGAGAGAGAGAGAGAGAGAGAGAGAGAGACCAGGTGTGGCACTAGGGCGTCTTAGCAAAACTGCAAGTTCTGGGAACTGCAGGCTCTACGCTATGTCTCCTCTGTGATTACCTTAATGGTAGATTTCTAAGGGTAGTTCTAAATGGAACAGAATCAGCAAGACATCCTATTTGGACAAGTGTTCCACAAGGAAGTGTTCTGGGACCATTGTTATGGAATGTCTAATTCAATGACATTCTTCATCTCATCCCAGAATCACATGCATATGCAAACGACTGTACACTGACATTCACTTATCCAAGAGAAGAAATGCCAGCTGCTCTAAGCTACATCAATCACCAGCTAAGAGCTATGTCAGCTTGGGGAAATAGATGGCAAGTAACATTTGCACCTGAGAAAACGCAAATGATGATCGTCTCTAGGCACCATGATGGTAATGCTGGTGCAGTAGTAAGGATGAATGGGAGGGTGTTGGCACCTGGAGAAGAAGTTGATATCCTTGGGGTGAAATTTGACTCCAAACTAACCATGAAGAACCATGTTGTAAATCTTGCAAACAAGGCAGCCAGGAAACTTACAGCACTTTGCCGTATCTCGCATCTGCTTGACAGTAGGGGTTGCAAGATTCTGTACGAGGCACAAGTACGCTCACACCTTGAGTATACTCCACTTTCTTGGTTTGCCTGCCCCCCTCTCATCTGCGTCTGCTTGACAGAGTAGAGAATAGAGCCAAACTTCTCATCTCTCGCCTGGACCCACCCTGGATAGATCTGTCATTTCAGCAGAGCCTTCAACACAGGAGGGATGTGGGTGGCCTTACTGTTATGTACAAGGCAAATATTGTCAAAGTACCACACTTGGATCCACTTCGAAGACAGCGTGAAACAAGCTTTTATGCCACAAGACGGGCAGAAAGCAGCAACTTCACTCTGGCTGTACCCTTCTCCAGAACATCACTCCATCTGAGATCATATATACCCAGGATGACTCGAGTATGGAACACATTCGTACATCATAATGATGTCAACGAGATAAAGTCAGTTGATCAAATGAAAATGCTGGCCCACAGATAGCTCCAACTTCATCCTGTTCCCTACTTGTATGTCTCATAACAATAAAAATGCTTTCAAATGAGCTGATGTAGGTAACAGCTCTTAGCTTGCCAATAAAGCTAGGGATCCTTAATTAACCTTGTCAAACCCTGTGTAAAGAGAGAGAGAGAGAGAGAGAGAGAGAGAGAGAGAGATAGGGGGGGGGGAGAGTTGAACATCATAAACAAGACTCTGGAAGTAGACATTGTTTTATACCAAGAGTTAATTACTAGTAATTCCAGGCAAGAATCATCATATCATATACTGTTGAACTATCATAATTATCCTTCATCAGCATTGTTTGATACTTGTCACCTTAACACACTTACATACTCTTCTATTCATCCTCAGTGTACTCACCTAATTGTCGTTGCAGGGGTCGAGACTCAGCTCCTGGCCCCGCCTCTTCACTGATCGCTACTAGGTCCTCTCTCTCTCTGCTTCCTGAGCTTTGTCATACCTCGTCTTAAAGCTATGTATGGTTCCTGCCTCCACTACATCACTTGCTAGGCTATTCCACTTCCTGACAACTCTGTGACTGAATAAATACTTCCTGAAGACTCGTCTGAGTCTTCAGCTTCCAACTGTGACATTAATCACCTGTACTGACCACGTCAGCAGCTTCATTAATCAGCTCTACTTCTCACAATTTTTTGCCACGAGCAGTATATCACACTACACTGAGAAGTACAACACAACACATGAGTATTACACCCTAACACACAGAGCAGTGCAACAGAACACACTGAACAGTGCAACAGAAGCACACTGAGTAGTGCAACACAACACACTGAGAAGTGCAACACAACACAGTGAGTATTACTCCCCAAAACACTGAGTATTATACCCCAACACACTGAGCAGTACTGATCATTACACTCCAACACACTGAGCAGTGCAACAAAACACTTTAACACACTAAGGAGTCGCTGGGGAGGCGCTGACGATGCCTGAAGGAGTCTTGGGCTCGGGTAATTAAGGACGTAAAGAATGTATAAGAATTTCATAACCAGGGAAGAGTTGAGGAGATTATTACATTATTAGAGAGGTGGGCCACGCAGCAGCAGCAGGAGCAGAACCAGTAGCGGCAGCAGAAGCAATAGCAGCAGTAGAACTACCACCACTACTACCACTACTACCAACACCAACTGCAACAGTATCAACAACAAGAAAAAAAACAGCAGCAAAAACATCAGCAATTGCTGCTGCAGAAGTAACTGCGGCAACAGCAGCATGAGCATCAGTGTCAACAGCAACAGCAGCAGGGGGAACAAGGTAGTCATCTATTCTGGCTCTGGGGATTCTCGCTGCCTGCGGCAAAAGCAACATCGGTATCATCAGCAGCAGCACGAGCAACAGTAGTGACAATACCAACAAGGTAGCTCTGGGGTTGTCCGCTTCACTGTACTCATAAATGCATCGGTAACAGAAGCAGCAACAAGGTGGTTAGTTTTTCTGGCTCCGGAGCTGCCCAATTCACCTACGCTGATAATAAAAGCAGGAGGAGTAGGAACAACAGCAGCAGGAGCAGCAACACCAACAACAAGAACAACAACAAAGTGGTAAGTTATTCTAGCTCAAGGGCTGCCAGCTGTACCTACGCTGGTAACAAAAGCAGCAACAACAGCAACAAGGTGGTCAGTTATTCTGGCTTTGGGGCTGCCTGCTTCACCTACGCTGGAATTTCAATTTCTCCTTTATTGATGTTCATACCGAGCCTCACAAAGCTAGTTTTTTTTCCTCTCCATAAATTCCAAGTTTAAAGGTTTATGTTTCCAGGGTTCTGGGCAAATATTTGCTCTTTTGATGCGTGCAATGTGTTTCACAGAGTTACTCCTGTTGGCTGCTGATGCTGATGCTGATTCAGCCCTGATGTTAATCCTTCAGTCCCACTCCCTGTCCTAGTTATACAGCATTATCATTACTCATTGTCTCTGAACGCTGAAAAGTAGAAATCCACAAATGAAGGAAAAACATATTGTTACGATCCACCTTAAGAGTTGGAAGTGTGTATGCTAGGGATGGAAGGTCACTTAAATGTAAGCCTAAAAGAAACTGCGATATCTTTAACTGGACGATCGGAAAAGCATCGTCAAGCTAAATCACTCAAAAGAAATACATAGAAGAATTATCATTATAGCTGGTATCCATATCTTTTAAACTTCTAAAATCGAGTGTATAATAGACGTATTGCCACTGGTTCAGTCTCTTATCACTGTATCATTGATTTGTTACTACTTACTACACGAGATCATTATTTCACAGACTTTCAAATTACTATTACTAAGGTAATATTAACACCGAAGTGCTAGCCGGTTGACATGTTCTTCCACTGCTGCTCCTGAAAAAGGGAAAGGACTAGCTGGTTAGCTGTTGCTTCTGACTGTTGCTGGGTGCTTTCGTCTCGAAAGGTTCAAGACACACGTCTTCACACCGATTCACTAGCCACTTCTCATGGCGTTCTCTCACTTCTCCTAGTGAGGCAGTATTAAGAGTAGCTTTTATGAGAGGATTTTGAGGGGGAGAAAAAGGTCCAGGGCTTAACCCAGCTACTAGGCGTTTTAATGCGCAAATGATGGCGAGTTGTAGCAGCGTGTCATGACTCGGTCTGGGTAGATAGCGAGAGTCTATAGGGGACAGTGTCATTTGTTCACAAATGCACAGCACTCGCCTCAACGTTACTGGATTCTAAACAAAGAGTTAATTCCCAAAAGCTACCAAAATACAAAGCTTTAACAAGGTCCAAGCCCGTTAACATTGGCCTGTGTGGACGAGACTGTAAGCTATTTCTAGGCATGAACAGGTGGAGGAGCATGGGTATAATGAAAGATTTTGTGGGTATTTCGGGGCTTCTTGATTTCTTCATCAGGATAGGTGGTCTATGAGTAGTAGTAGACTACTAGTTTATTTATGTGTATGTCAACATGCATGTTTTCAGCAAACGCTATGAGTTGGGATATTAGGCATGGCATGGAGTGACTCGTTAGTGATACGGCCCTGTTATCTAGTGCTATATTTCTAGGGCAAAGCCTTGTTTTAGATCCGGTGTAGTTTAGAAGGCTGAATTTGGTATCACTCGAAAGAGTAAGTGTTAGAAAGAGTGGAATGAGAGCTTTGTAGAAGTGCAGTTTATCCGGGTTTGAGCCCCTAGTAATGTGCTAAGTTCGCTCAGGGTATTCTTGGGTATAGGTTGTTTGGTGTTTGTGCTTATGTGTCAAAGGTGGATATGAAAATGTGAGTATCTGAGATTATGAGCTCAACAGTTGGTGGTGCTTTTCTCTTCTTGTAGTTAAGGTGATTTTGAACTTCTTGCGTTTTGTCTTGATGCGCTTTTTGTTTTCCAAAGATTGGTTCTGTCTACTTCAGTCTGTGTTCTCCGTGAAAGTGCATCTCATTGTCTGTATGAGATTAGTTGTGTGATGTCTGCATAAGATATAGTGATCATTTGAGTAGAGGCTGTAGAGTGTAGGGAATCACACAGAGCCCTGGAGACCTCTTCATGTAGAGGAAAGTAGTCAGTGTTAGTTTTTCTAATATTTCTCTACCATATTCTAATTAATTTTAATTTGTCAGTCTACTGCAGTTTTTTAGCTGTAGTATCGGCACGCTTCTGGCAAGGCAGTGACGGAGTGAATAATGCTGAAAGTGTTTCTTCTTTTTCGGGTCACCCTGCCTCGGTGGGAAACTGCCCATGTGTTTAATAAAAAAATATAATATGTAGTGCCCTAGTAAATTTAAAATTAAACCAAATTTACTTTTCATTAATTTTGTGGAAAATGTTCCGCACAAAGATCAAAGTGACGGTGTAATGGAGAAGAATAAATCTCTCACCTACCATTCCCCAGAGTATGAGGAATGGGAGGTAATCAAGCTTAATCCAAGGAAGGGGACAGTAGCTCTGATTCCTTGGGCTAAAAGAATTTCTCTGGCATCAAGGACCCTCCCTCTTCCCTGACCTGACTCAACCTAGGAAGGAGGTCAACAATAGGAAATGTCTTCGACTCTCATGTTTACAACTTTGATATATTTCATTCTTAACGACAAAGAATTTACTCTCATGTACTTGGCTAATATATGTGCATGCGGTAAAATCAGCAATTGTTCCGTACATGTACGTAGACAGTTCTGTGTGTGCATTGTGAGTATGTAAAAACCTGTGTGTGAATATAATTATGTATGTTTGCATACTCATCTAATTGTGAGTTCATATTTAAGTGTGTCTATGTGTGCGTGTGTGTGTGCGGGTGTGTGTACTCACCTAATTGTACTCACCTAATTGTGGTTGCAGGGGTCGAGACTCAGCTCCTGGCCCCGCCTCTTCACTGATCGCTACTAGGTCCTCTCTCTCTCTGCTTCCTGAGCTGTATAATACCTCTTCTTAAAACTATGTATGGTTCCTGCCTCCACTACTTCACTTGCTAGACTATTCCACTTCCTGACGACTCTATGACTGAAGAAATACTTCCTAACGTCCCTGTGACTCGTCTGAGTCTTCAGCTTCCAGTTGTGACCCCTTGTCCTTGTGTCCCCTCTCTGGAACATCCTATCTCTGTCCATCTTGTCTATTCCCCGCAGTATCTTGTATGTCGTTATCCTGTCTCCCCTGACCCTTCTGTCCTCTAGTGTCGTTAGTCCGATTTCCCTCAACCTTTCCTCGTACGACATTCCCCTGAGTTCTGGAACTAGCCTTGTTGCAAACCTTTGTACTTTCTCTAATTTCTTGATGTGCTTGACCAGGTGTGGGTTCCAGACTGGTGCTGCATACTCCAGTATGGGCCTAACATACACAGTGTACAGTGTCTTGAACGAT
Organism: Cherax quadricarinatus; assembly: GCF_038502225.1. Classification (NCBI taxonomy): domain Eukaryota; kingdom Metazoa; phylum Arthropoda; class Malacostraca; order Decapoda; family Parastacidae; genus Cherax; species Cherax quadricarinatus. The sequence goes on along the minus strand of NC_091292.1, from coordinate 30,230,068 downwards.
TCCTTATTAAGGTATCGGAACGCTATTCTCAGGTTTGCCAGGCGCCCGTATGCTGCAGCAGTGTGTGTGTGTGCGTGTGTGTGTGTGTGTGTGTGTGTGTGTGTGTGTGTGTGTGTGTGTGTGTGTGTGTGTGTGTGTGTGTGTGTGTGTGTGTGTGTACTCACCTAGTTGAGGTTGCAAGGGTCGAGTCCTAGCTCCTGGCCCCGCCTCTTCACTGATCGCTACTAGGTCACTCTCCCTGAACCATGAGCTTTATCGTACCTCTGCTTAAAGCTATGTATGGATCCTGCCTCCACTACATCGCTTCCCAAACTACTCCACTTCCTGACTACTCTGTGGCTGAAGAAATACTTCCTAACATCCCTTTGATTCATCTGTGTCTTCAGCTTCCAACTGTGTCCCCGTGTTGCTGTGTCCAGTCTCTGGAACATCCTGTCTTTTTCCACCTTGTCAATTCCTCTCAGTATTTTGTAAGTCGTTATCATGTCCCCCCTATCTCTCCTGGCCTCCAGTGTCGTCAGGTTGATTTCCCTTAACCTCTCCTCATAGGACACACCTCTTAACTCTGGGACTAGTCTTGTTGCAAACCTTTGCACTTTCTCTAGTTTCTTTACATGCTTGGCTAGGTGTAGGTTCCAAACTGGTGCCGCATGCTCTAATATGGGCCTAACGTACACGGTGTACAGGGTCCTGAACGATTCCTTATTAAGATGTCGGAATGCTGTTCTGAGGTTTGCCAGGCGCCCATATGCTGCGGCAGTTATTTGGTTGATGTGCGCTTCAGGAGATGTGCCTGGTGTTATACTCACCCCAAGATCTTTTTCCTTGTAGTCTCTGGCCCCCTAGACTGTACTCCGTCTGCGGTCTTCTTTGCCCTTCCCCAATCCTCATGGCTTTGCACTTGGTGGGATTGAACTCCAGGAGCCAGTTGCTGGACCAGGTCTGCAGCCTGTCCAGATCCCTTTGTATTTCTGCCTGGTCTTCGATCGAATGAACTTTTCTCATCAACTTCACGTCATCTGCAAACAGGGACACCTCGGAGTTTATTCCTTCCGTCATGTCGTTCAAAAATACCAGAAACAGCATTGGTCCTAGGATTGACCCCTGTGGGACCCCGCTGGTCACAGGTGCCCACTCTGACACCTCGCCACGTACCATTACTCGCTGCTGTCTTCCTGACAAGTATTCCCTGATCCATTGCAGTGCCTTCCCTGTTATCCCTGCTTGGTCCTCCAGTTTTTGCACTAATCTCTTGTGTGGTACAGTGCCAAAAGCCTTCTTGCAGTCCAAGAAAATGCAATCCACCCACCCCTCTCTCTCTTGTCTTACTGCTGTCACCATGTCATAGAACTCCAGTAGGTTTGTGACACAGGATTTCCCATCTCTGAAACCATGTTGGCTGCTGGTGATGAGATCATTCCTTTCTAGATGTTCCACCATTCTTCTCCTGACAATCTTTTCCATGATTTTGCATGCTATACATGTCAGTGACACTGGTCTGTAGTTAAGTGCTTCATGTCTGTCTCCTTTTTTAAAGATTGGGACCACATTTGCTGTCTTCCATGCCTCAGGCAATCTCCCTGTTTCGATAGATGTATTGAATATTGTTGTTAGGGGTACACATAGCGCCTCTGCTCCCTCTCACAGTACCCATGGAGAGATGTTATCTGGCCCCATTGCCTTTGAGGTATCTAGCTCACTCAGAAGCCTCTTCACTTCTTCCTCGGTTGTGTGTACTGTGTCCAGCACATGGTGGTGTACCCCACCTCTCCGTCTTTCTGGAGCCCCTTCTGTCTCCTCTGTGATCACTTCTTTGAATCTCTTGCTGAGTTCCTCACATACTTCACGGTCATTTCTTGTTGTCTCTCCTCCTTCCTTCCTTAGCCTGATTACCTGGCCCTTAACGGTTGTTTTCTCCCTGATGTGGCTGTATAACAGCTTCGGGTCAAGGTGAATACTAAGTCCAGTCTTGCTGGTTCATCCTCTCCTCTCTCTCTTGTAGTGTCGCTTACGTGTTGGTACATGAAGTTTTCCAGTACCACCTCCATCATCTTAGCCCTCCATGTATCTTGGCCCCCATGTGGCTCCAAGTTCTCCCATTCAATCTCCTTGTGGTTAAAGTCGCCCATGATCAGGAGCTTTGCCCTGCATGCATGAGCTCTTCTGGCCACTGCAGCCAGTGTGTCAACCATCGCTCTATTGCTCTCGTCATTCTCTTGCCTTGGCCTCCTGCTGTTCTGTGGTGGGTTATACATCACTGCAATTATCACCTTGGGACCACCAGAGTGAAGCGTTCCCGCTATGTAATCACTTTCTTCTCCGCTGTCTCCTCTCTCCAGCTCATCAAAATTCCATCGGTGTTTGATCAGCAATGCCACTCCTCCACCCCACCTGTTCCTTCTGTCTTTTCTCAGGATCTGGTATCCCGCTGGAAAGATGGCATCTGTTATCATACCTGTAAGCTTGGTTTCTGTGATCGCTATAATGTCTGGTGATGCCTCTTTGACTCTTTCGTGCCACTCCTCCCACTTGTTTGTTATTCCATCAGCATTTGTGTACCATACCTTCAGTTTCCTTTTTAACACTGTGGTTTGGGGGGCCTGTGGGGGTGGGAGACCTGGTAGCATACTGAGGGATTCTATGGTTGGGGGTTGGGTGGAAGCTGTGGGTATGGATTGTATTGTGTGTTGGGATGGTGTGATAGGTTTTGGGGTTCTGAGGATAGTTGTGTGTGTGCTTGCGTGTGTTTGTGTTTTGTCTCTATCTAGGAACACCCTCTTGTACTCTTCTGAGTATTTCAACCATGGTTTCTCTTGGAGGATCCTGTTCCGCACTGTTTCTGTCCTGAGAATCAGCTTGATCGGTCGGTTTCTCCCCTTCAAGTACCCCCCTATTCTCTGAAAATTTACAGTCTCATCCATGTCCTCTCCCCCTATTTCCGTGATGATTTTCTCAATCTCCTTTCTTTCTTCCTGCCGTCTTTCAGTGTGTGTCCTTTCCTCTCTCTCCCGAAGCCCATGGATAATCACTGATTTTGCCCTTTCCTCCTCCCATTGCCTCTCCCTCTGTGACTCTGGTTCCTGTCTGTTTGTTGTCATTTTCTCCCTTGATTTTTCCAGTGGCTCTTGGTAGCATGGTTGTGCCTCAGCATTCGACCTATCTCCCTCTCCATCTGCACCCATCTGCTCTTCCCTTCCACTCCCTGGCCCTTCTTTGCAGGCTGATATGACCTTAGCATAATTCATATCTCCTTCCTGTTCAGCCTCTCATCATCGTATGGTGTGTCTTCTCTGGTCACTACCCCTGAGACTTGCTTCAGCCTGTTTACCTCAAATTCTAGGACCTTTACCCTGGCTACTGCAGTTTCGACTTGTGCCTCCTAATTCTTCGTCTCCTTCTCCAACCTCTTTTCCCATTTCACAGAGAGGTCTTTCTCCATTTTTTCAGAAAGCTCTCCTAATTTTCTCTCCCATTCTTGCTCTATCCTTTTCCACTGTTCCTCCATCCATTCCTCCCTACCAGTACCATTGTCATCTGATCCCTGATTTCTGCGAGTCCCAACCATTTTTTTTTAATGAAAGAGAGAGAGAAAGAGAAAAAGAAAAAGGGGAAGAGAGTGAGAGATAGGGAGAGAGAGAAGGGGAGCCTAGAAGGAGGGGAAAAGAAGGGGAAAAGGGGGAGAAAGTGAGAGAGGGAAAAGGTAAGAAAGAGGGGGGAGTGACAAGGGAAGAGAGAAAGAGAGAAAAGAAGAGGAAGAGAGGAAGAGAGAGAGGGAGAGAGAGAGGAAGAGAGAGAGAAAGAGTGAAAGGAAGAGAGAGAGGAAGAGAGAGGATGAGAGAGAGGATGAGAGAAAGGGGGAGAGAGAAAGAGAGAGAGAGAGAGAGAGAGAGAGAGAGAGAGAGAGAGAGAGAAAGAGAGAGAGAGAGAGAGAGAGAGAGAGGAGAGGAGAGGGAGAGAGATGGGGGGAAAGGAAGGGTTATAGGGTCACTTCACAGGAAGGTGTAAAATCCTGTACATGTGTGTGTGTGTGTCTATATATGTGTGTGTGTGTGTCTGTATGTGTGTGTGTTTGTGTGTGTGTGTGTGTGTGTGTGTGTGTGTGTGTGTGTGTGTGTGTGTGTGTGTGTGTGTGTGTGTGTGTGTGTGTGTGTGCTACAGCTATTCAAGTGCCTAACAGCAGTGCTGTTCTCATCAAGTGTGTGTGCATATGTTTATGTAAACAGTCCTTATTTCCCACGTATGTGCTACATATGTATTGTATATGTACCCAATCTCTTGGTTTCCACTGTACTGTCTTATGCGTTTAAAATTACGTTCAAAAATAAATACACTAGGCTTCGCCTATATGCTGCTACCTCTAAATTCTATTAAATGCCAGTAAATGCTGCTTATTCTAATTCTGATAGCTCGAGGAGAGTGACCCCCAATTCCAGCTAGAGACTGGTGCTGACCCCATGCAACTCAAACTAGGTGAATATTACTTGCGGCTGGCAGTGGAGTAACGTTGCGGGTCTGTCATGTCCCAGAAGTTGAAGAAGTTTGATGCTTCTCGGTAATTTTTCCACTAACTTCCTGTATGCACTATAGTCTCTAGCTCTTCTAATTTTTTCACTCACTCACTGTATTTACTGACACATCTATACATATCTCTTATCTCCCTGGTCTTGAGTCGCACTTATTCTTCAAAATACCCCACTGTGTTATTATGGCAACACTATTTAGGCCTGACACAACCGTTCACCCTTCCAACGGCCCTCACTAAACACTCAGCCAATATTTCCTTTGTTTTCCTTTCTGTGATCACTTATATTTCCTTTTTTCGGGGCTTAAGTGATTATATGCACTCTTATGCGTGCACACGCCTATATCCCACACTCTATTCCTTATGACATAGTCAGAAATTACCACCAAAACACAAGCTCAAACTGCGTGACTCCTCCACGAGTGTGTGTGTGTGTGTGTTTGTGTGTGTGTGTGTGTGTGTGTGTGTGTGTATGTGTGTGTGTGTATTCCTTGTATACATGTATAAGAGAGTATGTGTTTGTCTGCCGGTTATCATGATTGTAAGCAAATATGAGATAACAATGTTTTAAACCAAACTAGCCTAGCGACTTGGCTTCTTTGATAAATAAACGTTAGTAACGCAGCTTATCCATGCTACGCAATGATTATACAGCCTCAGTTTTTAAAGGGATGGTTGGGTAAGGTAGCGGAAGGCGTCGATCAGAAGACCGAACCTTACCTAACCTAGCCTTAACCATACTCAAATTATCTTGGGTCAGCCTACATATGGTGGATTTTGCTGCTAATATAAGTAAAGTAATTTGTTTCTTGACGTTCAGGTTTTTTGTTGCTAGGCTAGAACAAGTATTTATACTTGTATGTATAATTTAGTTTTAAAGTCTTAGAAGGCTATTGTAACCATGAATCTGCACTGTTTATATGATATATGTTCGGGTTCTCATATATTATTACGGTCCAAATTTCTCATCTTCCCCTCCCTCATTTTTCTTTATATTGCCTCCCTCCCCTCGGTGATGATGGCGATGTATTCATAGAAATTCCATTTCTCCTGTTTACAACATAGGATTGTCTTGAGAGAAGGTAATTCCCAAGCAAAATTAATTACAGCTCTGCTGGAATGAACCCAGTTCCCGTAGCTTGTGAACAATAATGGAATAGCTAACGATATCCTCATTGACCTACTGAAGTCTCCCAATTCAAATTGACGGATTTCAAGAGTGTACCAGTTCTACCCTGCCTCATGGAACATAACATTGAAACATAAGTAGCCTTTGTTCTCACTCTATAGCTGTCGAATAAAATAGAGAAGCAACACATTGATGATACGTTCAGTTTTATTAATTATAAATAATGTCTACTAAACTGATGTTAAATTTCTACAGTGGCTGCACATCACCTTGTACTGTGGTTGTACATCACCTTGTACTGTGGTTGTACATCACCTTGTACTGTGGTTGTACATCACCTTGTACTGTGGTTGTAGATCACTTTGTACTGTAGTTGTACATCACCTTGTACTGTGGTTGTACATCACCTTGTACTGTGGTTGTACATCACCTTGTACTGTGGTTGTAGATCACTTTGTACTGTAGTTGTACATCACCTTGTACTGTGGTTGTACATCACTTTGTACTGTAGTTGTACATCACCTTGTACTGTGGTTGTACATCACCTTGTACTGTGGTTGTACATCACCTTGTACTGTGGTTGTACATCACCTTGTACTGTGGTTGTACATCACCTTGTACTGTGGTTGTGCATCACCTTGTACTGTGGTTGTACATCACCTTGTACTGTGGTTGTACATCACCTTGTACTGTGGTTGTAGATCACTTTGTACTGTAGTTGTACATCACCTTGTACTGTAGTTGTACATCTCCTTGTACTGTGGTTGTACATCACCTTGTACTGTGGTTGTACATCACCTTGTACTGTGGTTGTACATCACCTTGTACTGTGGTTGTACATCACCTTGTACTGTGGTTGTAGATCACTTTGTACTGTAGTTGTACATCACCTTGTACTGTGGTTGTACATCACTTTGTACTGTAGTTGTACATCACCTTGTACTGTGGTTGTGCATCACCTTGTACTGTGGTTGTACATCACCTTGTACTGTAGTTGCACATCACCTTGTACTGTGGTTGTACATCACCTTGTACTGTGGTTGTGCATCACCTTGTACTGTGGTTGTACGTCACCTTGTACTGTAGTTGTACATCACCTTGTACTGTAGTTGTACATCACCTTGTACTGTGGAGGTACAGCACCTATTGTGCTGTAGTTGTACATCACTTTGTTGTACACCACTGTGGTTGTACATCACTTTGTATTGTAGGTGTACATCACCTTGTACTGTGGTTGTACGTCTCCTTGTATTACACTGTGGTCGTACATCACCTTGTATTGTAGGTGTACATCAACTTGTACTGTGTTGTTGTTCTCACCTTCTGTTTCTATTGCACTCTACATCTGTCTCTGTTGTACTTGTCTTCACGTGTAGTACTCTTGTGTGGAGTACTGTTCTGTTGGAGTTGTATCCTGTAGGTGTTGCATATCGCATGTAGGTGTTGTGAAGCACCTTCTGTTGGTGTTGCATCTCACATGTAAGCGCTGCACTTTACTTATTGGTGTTGCATATCCCTTGCTGATGGTGCGGAAGAAGTTACAATAATAATATAATAATAATTTCTTTATTTACTTCAAGTACATGTACAAGGTATACAGTCCTAGCTGACATCAGTGACATACTACTATATAGAAAGCCCCTTGTTATGCTGAGCACTTCAGGCAAATTAGGTCATTTTCCCAGGATGCGACCCAGACCAGTCGACTAACACCCAGGTAACTATTGTACTGATGGGTGAACATAGACAACAGGTGTAAAGAAACACGCCCAATGTTTCTACCCTGGATGGTAATCGAACCCAGACCCTCACCGTGTGAAGCGAGAGCTTTAACCACCAGGGCACCAGAGGTTTGGGTTGAGGTGAGTACTTCAGCCTTCAACTGACTGAAAGTGTTGTACAAATTATTACTGGTGCACAATGATGTTGTGAAAAAAAATATTAATGTTTGGAAATGACATTTTGCATGACTGGATCTAGTTAATACTTCCGTGATATACATTTTGATTGTTTTTAAATCCTGGATGTCAACATTCGCCCTTTCGTGACTAATAAGGCAAATACGCCGATGTGATGAAATTAATTTTGCAGGGATTCACGTAAGCAAAATTGTATAAGATTTTTTTATAAATTGGCTTTTGGTTTGGTATGCGTCGTTAAGATAAGGTGGTGACGCGCGAGTGTAGATGAGACGCCGAGTGTACAGGGTGTTCCGTGTGTCTGGTACCATGAGATATCTACTCACATAACAGCATCACTTCTAATACCTTTCTCCGTGTACATATTGACTAGATACACAAATAACCCGCACATGGGAGAGTGAAACTTATGACGGCATTTCGGTCAAACGAGGACCATTAATTAACTAGTCACATAGAAGCGGGAAGGAAAGACCCCGCTCCCTTCAAGTATGCTTACTGGCTCCCTTCCCTTCGCGCTTCTGTGTGACTAGTTAATGGTTCAAGTCAGACCGAAACGCAGTCATAAGTTTCATTCTCCTACGTGCAGGTGATTTGTGTATTGTTCCAGTCACGGTATTGTGCCTTTTTTATACTTTGGATATCTCGTCTCCATTCTTGTGCCAACAACGATGGTGGACACTGCCAGAAGGCTCTATGAATAAAAATCTTTATTATTTTCTTCTTAATAATACTTGATGTTGATAAAAATGTGTTAGAGACGCTTTAGTACGAAAATTTATCACGAAAAACTTAAATTCCGCGTAATTGTTTACCATTTTTAACTCCTGTTAACAAGTCATCCTCATACAGTATAAGGAGATGAAAACTGAGCAGATGGAGAGTGAATACTCTCTGAAAGTCTTCTAATGCTGGAAAAGGGTTTTACATTCAATGAATTGGAATTACCTCTTTCCTTCCTAACCAAACTGCCTCCCGTTTTCTTGGCGTTGTATGAACTCCTACGTGTTTAGCGATTCCCATAAATTAAGCAACATTCGAAACAAAACCTCGTTGATTTTGGTAGTGAGAGTCCACACATGCGCTGGTGTTATGTCTGGAGAGCAGCGGTAAACCCGGAAGGTTACCTGGAGTTTGCCTGGAGAGGGTTTCGGGGGTCAACAATCCCGCGGCTGGTCTGAGACCAGGCCTCATGGTGGATCAGGGTCTGATCAACCAGGCTGTTACTGCTGGCCGCCCGGTTGGTCAGGTACTGACTTTAGGTGCCTGTCCAGTGCCTTCTTAAAGACAGCCAGGGGTTTATTGGTAATCCCCCTTATGTATGCTGGGAGGCAGTTGAACAGTCTTGGGCCCCGGACACTTGCCAATTCCCGCCGGGTAATCAGGTTTAACGAAGAGGGAGCATCATATTCTTTGGTTCAAAAGCTTTGCACCAGCAGTGAGACACCTCCCTGGAATTAGCACTGTATCTCCTCAGGTGTGACACATGTGTGTGCCTTCTTCAGTGACTATCATAGACGTAACACATGCACAATTATTCAGTGAACTTGTTGCTATACTCAGTTACAATATAGTTTCACCTTCACACCTTTCATTATACCGCACCACAACACTGACCTTACATTATACTGCACCACAACACTGACTTTACATTATACTGCACCTTAACACTGACCTTACATTATACTGCATCATAACACTGACCTTACATTATACTGCACCACACCACTGACCTTACATCATACAGCACCACAACACTGACCTTACATTATACTGCATCATAACACTGACCTTACATTATACTGCACCACAACACTGACCTTACATTATACTGCACCACAACACTGACCTTACATTATACTGCACCACAACACTGACCTTACATTATACTACATCACAACACTGACCTTACATTATACTACATCACATCACTGACCTTACATCATACAGCACCACAGCACTGACCTTACATTGTACTGCACCACAACACTGACCTTACATCATACTGCGCCACAACATTGACCTTACATTATACTGCACCACAACACTGACCTTACATTATACTGCACCACAACACTGACCTTACATTATACTGCACCACAACACTGACCTTACATTATATTGCACTGTTGCAACCCCTGAATGGGTCACAATGTATATGATGTATATTATGTATATGTATATAATGTATATTACCTTTTCATATAATTTTATATTGCTTATATTTGCGATAATAGCTAAATCGTAAATATATTGCTTTATATTATTATTTGACTTAGTTATGTTGTTAGGTAGGATGTAAGCTTCATATGTTATTATTATGTGTTCATAGTTCAAGTCTTGATTGTCTAACTACTGTAATTATCGCTTGTGGCTCGTTACTCTGCCGGCTTCTCTGTTGCTGTGCAGCAACTGTCCACGGAGCTATCACGTGATCGAGGGGGAGTGTACACACCTCGCCTGAAGTATTCAGTCTGGTCTAGACTCGCTTGGTGGTTGGACGTATTCTTGACAAGACGTGCTTAACTCTCCCTTATTGGCCCTTGTTGGAAGATCGTCTCTGTCTCATTATTGTTGTAGGTTCTGTTAGACTCTGTTCACAGAACATCGTCCAGACTTAGAGATTTTCGACGTTGTACTCATAGACACTCTGAGCAACTCAAGCCCTGAGCTGTAGCTTTTGACCTAACTTGTACTGGTATCTGTGTACTGTCACAGTCGGGGATTTTCTTATACTGAACTTAGATTCAGTATTATGGGAGTTTTGTGACTTTTGTGGAGGATCTGCTGATGGTCCCTACTTAGTGTCGTTATATTATCTACTTGTTCCTGATTCTGTGTCGCAGTTGCTTGTTATATTGCTATTGGGCTTAGCATTCTTTTTATTGTTCAAGTAGACTGTTCTGATTGCCAGTTGGTCAAGAAGTTAGTTTATGTGAGGACTTTGTCAGTCACTTGTTTAAGTTTAGTCGAGTCCTGTGACGTAGCGAAACTACTTAGAGCACTTACATACATACACACACTTATTTGTATATAATATTAAATGTTAATGTACCAGACGGTACTTAAGACTTATAAATGTGATATTTGCCATCAGCACAATACTACTGTACACGAGAGAAGTGATTATTATTAATTTGTTTGAACTGATTAATTTAATTTAATTTGATAATATACCTCTAGACTGTGATTAATAAATTTATTAAATTTTAATTTCTCTAGTTAGTAGCCTACCAGTTGTAATCCTGAAGCACTATTAATTCTTATTGAATTCTAATGGATAATTGGACAAGGATACTGACTAATTGGTACGAAAACTCAGTAACAGGCCGGATGCTAGAAGGGCAGTCCTTTCTAGTAATCACTGGAGATCTCTAAGCTTATTAGAAATCGCGTTTTTTGTAACATGCACCACAACACTGACCTTACATTATACTGCACCACAACACTGACCTTACATTATACTGCACCACAACACTGACCTTACATTATACTGCACCACAACGCTGACCTTACATTATACTGCACCACAACACTGACCTTACATTATACTGCACCACAACACTGACCTTACATTATACTGCACCACGACACTGACCTTACATTTTACTGCACCACAACACTGACCTTACATTATACTGCACCATAACACTGACCTTACATTATACTGCACCATAACACTGACCTTATATTATACTGCACCATAACACTGACCTTACATTATACTGCACCATAACACTGACCTTACATTATACTGCACCACAACACTGACCTTACATTATACTGCACCACAACACTGACCTTACATTATACTGCACCACAACACTGACCTTACACTATACTGCACCACAACACTGACTTTACATTATACTGCACCACAACACTGACCTTACATTATACTGCACCATAACACTGACCTTACATTATACTGCACCATAACACTGACCTTACATTATACTGCACCATAACAGTGACTTTACATTATACTGCACCACAACACACCTTACATTATGCTGCACCACAACACTGACCTTACATTATACTGCACCACAACACTGACCTTACATTATACTGCACCACAACACTGACCTTACATTATACTGCACCATAACACTGACCTTACATTATACTGCACCATAACACTGACCTTACATTATACTGCACCATAACACTGACCTTACATTATACTGCACCATAACACTGACCTTACATTATACTGCACCACAACACTGACCTTACATTATACTGCACTACAACACTGACCTTACATTATACTGCACCATAACACTGACCTTACATTATACTGCATCATAACACTGACCTTACATTATACTGCACCATAACACTGACCTTACATTATACTGCACCACAACACTGACCTTACATTATACTGCACCACAACACTGACCTTACATTATACTGCACCACAACACTGACCTTACATTTTACTGCACTACAACACTGACCTTACATTATACTGCACCATAACACTGACCTTACATTATACTGCACCACAACACTGACCTTACATTTTACTGCACTACAACACTGACCTTACATTATACTGCACCATAACACTGACCTTACATTATACTGAACCATAACACTGACATTACATTTTACTGCACTACAACACTGACCTTATATTATACTGCACCATAACACTGACCTTACATTATACTGCACCACAACACTGACCTTACATTATACTGCACCACAACACTGACCTTACATTATACTGCACCATAACACTGACCATACATTATACTGCACCATAACACTGACCTTACATTATACTGCACCATAACACTGACCTTACATTATACTGCACCACAACACTGACCTTACATTATACTGCACCATAACACTGACCTTACATTATACTGCATCATAACACTGACCTTACATTATACTGCACCATAACACTGACCTTACATTATACTGCACCATAACACTGACCTTACATTATACTGCACCACAACACTGACCTTACATTATACTGCACCACAACACTGACCTTACATTTTACTGCACTACAACACTGACCTTATATTATACTGCACCACAACATTGACCTTACATTATACTGCACCATAACACTGACCTTACATTATACTGCACCACAACACTGACCTTACATTATACTGCACCACAACACTGACCTTACATTATACTGCACTACAACACTGACCTTACATTATACTGCACTACAACACTGACCTTACATTATACTGCACCATAACACTGACCTTACATTATACTGCACCACAACACTGACCTTACAGTATACTGCACTACAACACTGACCTTACATTATACTGCACTACAACACTGACCTTACATTATACTGCACTACAACACTGACCTTACATTATACTGCACCATAACACTGACCTTACATTATACTGCACCAAACTCTATAAAAATACTAAATTCATCACTGGTAAAGAAAAGTATTACATGCTCTGAAACCCCTCAAGTGAGGTGAGAGGCTCTTGATCCAAGAAACTGGGTCTATCATCCCTTTGAATCGAGTATGATGCCTCGTACTTCCAAGGCGCTGTATGACGTCTCCAGGTGTAGCGCTTTCTACATGAAAGTAATTATAATAATAATAAAAATATTTATTATTATTATTATTGCTATTGTTACTGTTATTATTATTATTGTTATTATTATCATTATTATTATTATTATTATTATAATAATAATTATTATTATTATTATTATTATTATTATTATTATTATTATTATTATTATTATTATTATTATTATTATTATTATTATTATTATTACAAACAATAACACATCAACAACAATAATAATAATAATAATGACAATAATATCTGCGTCAACTACTTCATATTACATGAAGTAAATAATTTATGACATTAATTCGTACCGTTGCCCTGGCAACACTGCCGTTCTCTGAATTTCAATAATTTCAACTCAATAAATACTTTACTAAAGACCAAGTGTGCGACCAAAAAATAAATATATTTGACACAATATTAATGAAGTACACCTGTACACAGCCTGTGTTTCAACGCTACACAACTCAGCCTGTGTCACATCCAGCCCTCCGGCTTTATTTTCTCAGCGTTCCAGACAACTCTTCACCCGAAAACTCACACATGGGAGTCGAACCTTATGACGACGTTTCGATCCGTCCTGGGCCATTGTCAAGGTGCACCTGGGGTAGAAATGTACGTGATAATAATAATGATGATGATATTTTCGTCAGGAAGGAAGTCCTGACATGGTCTTTGCCAGATGGCGACCAGTCGTTGCCTCCCAAGGAAGTGCCGGAGCTTGTACAAGTGATGTACCGTTTACAGCCCTATAGCGGGGGGCCAGCTTTATGACAAAGGCACGATGAGTCTTCTTTAGGTATGGTGGAGACTGTTTTCAGCCCTATGGCAGGGAGCAGCCCTTTCAAAAGAGCACGGTGAGTCTTCTGCAGGTAAGGTGGAATACTGTTTTCAGCCCTACGGCAGGGGGCAGCCCTATCACAAAGGTACGATGAATCTTATTTAGAAGCCCTGTAACTAGGACGCAGCACGTCTTTACTTCAAGTGGTGTCTTCGGCCTGGTGTGTATAATAAAGTGAATCATGACTAGCACAGCAGACTAGTCTTCTTCCTTTCCTCACTCACGCAGAGATCGTAGGAGAAAAGCAGAGGTCCTGGTGTAGGCGGAGTCAGTTAGGCGTATCTCAGGGTCGGTGTTCTCGCTGGTATGAGACTCTCAACTCTCAAATGCTCTGCTCTGTTTTGAGCCATTCCCGGCATTCGGGCAGCAGCCCGCGCACCTGAATGACTCAGAAAGCCTGAAGGACAATATGGAATGGACGGGTAAGAAGGGAGTCGTGGTGGTGGTAGTAATGGAAGTAATAGTAGTAGTAGTAGTAGTAGTAGTAGTAGTAGTAGTTTTCTCACTCTTTTGTGACTTGACAGTGGTCCAGAACGGACCGAAACGTCGTCATAAGTTTCCTCTCTCAAGTGGTGAACTGTTCCAGTCTGGATATTGTGACTTTTATTTATTTCCAAAGAACATTAATTGACAAGGTTATATACCGAGAGTTTGCGGGCGCTAGCGAGTGTGTGTGTGTACTCAGCTAATTGTGGTTGCAGGGGTCGAGACTCAGCTCCTGGCCCCGCCTCTTCACTGAACGCTACTAGGTCCTCTCTCTCCCTGCTCCATGAGCTTTATCATACCTCGTCTTAAAGCTATGTATGGTTCCTGCCTCCACTACATCACTTGCTAGACTATTCCACTTCCTGGCAACTCTATGACTGAAGAAATACTTCCTAACATCCCTGTGACTCGTCTGAGTCTCCAGCTTCCAATTGTGACCCCTTGTTTGTTTCTCTGTCCCATCTCTGGAACATCCTGTCTATTCCTCGCAACATTTTGTATGTCGTTATCATGTCTCCTCTAACTCTCCTGTCCTCCAGTGTAGTCAGGCCGATTTCCCTTAACCTTTCCTCGTAGGACATTCCCCTGATCTCTGGAACTAACCTCATCGCAAACCTTTGCACTTTTTCTAATTTCTTGACGTACTTGACGAAAGCTAGGAGGATCGGTAGCACCAAGTAAGAATGGTAGATTAGTAACCACAGGAAAGATAGGAAGATCGGAAACAATAAGATAGATAGCAAGATCAGAAGCAAGGAAGAAGATAGGAAGGTCACTAGCAACAGGAAAGATAGATAACAACAAAAGAGATAAGAGAATCGGTAGCCACAGGAAAGATAAGAAGATAGGATGCCACAAGGAAGATAAGAGGATCGGAAGTCACAAGAATGATAAGAAGATCAGAAGCCATAAGGAAAATAGGATCGGAAGCCACAAGAAAAATAAGAAGATCGGAAGCCACAAGAAAAATAAGATCGGAAGCCACAAGAAAAATAAGAAGATCGGAAGCCACAAGAATGATAAGATGCGAAGCCACAAGAAAAATAAGAAGATTGGAAGTCACAAGAAAGATAAGAAGATCCATAACAACAAGAAAGATAGAGAAATCCTAAAGAAATTGAAAACATTCAACCTGAACCTTCTCTACTTTAATGGTATGCTCCAAGTTCCCCAGGAGAGCAATTCTGCTCGGTTCCAGTGTTTCCAGCTGGGACTCCTACTGACAGAGTGTCTTACCTAGCATATGTGTCTTACCTAACAACAGGGACTCCTACTCTTATAAAGTCACAAAGTAGCTCAGTGGTTTACTTATCCTTCTGTTTAGGAAAGTTCTCCGTTTCCCACAATGTACACTCTGATGATTTGAGTAGGAAAAATTCTGCAATTACATTCTGAACAATTCGAAAATGTTAGGTCTGGATTTTGAATCCCTGCACACCAAGGATGTCTTAAACTTCCTTAAAGGGGAATTTCGACCCTTTCAACACCATTTCCCACTCAGTACCCACAAAATTATTGATGTCATAAGATTTTACGTTTGCTCTAATTAATTCATGTTCGATAGAGAGATTTTTCAAACAGAATCATGAACGTAGTATTGGACGTCCGCTCTCTCTCTCTTTCTCTCTCTCTCTCTCTCTCTCTCTCTCTCTCTCTCTCTCTCTCTCTTTACATGAAATATTTTGAGTAAAAAATGTACCCCAACAAATTAATCTGGTGTAGATAAAATAAGTTTTCAAAACATGGAACCAAAACACAAATAACCCGGAAATAGGAGAGTGAAGTTTATGAAGACGTTTCGGTCCTATTTGGACCATTGACAAGTCACACTAACACAAGAAGGTGATGGATCCAGAGTAATACTCTCAATGAATTTTCAAATTACAAGTGGATCAAAACACAAACGATCCTTCCTGGATATATTAGTCAACAAGAATGAGCCTCAAATACTCTTTGCTTCATACAGACATCCAACCCACACTTTGTTTTACAGTAGCTATTCAAAGTAAAAGAGGCGCTGTCTGTTCTGTTCTTGCCGGTTCTAAGAGTCTGTAACTCCTTCTTTCTAGACTATGAAAAAAAAGCAGCTATACTGGAACATTGTGCCAAACCTGGATACCCAGATTGGCTTATCCAAACTTGACTTACTAATGCTAACAAAAGCTACTTCAGAGTACAGGCAGAGTAAGTGAAAGATACGACTACAGCTAAACTAATATTTCCTTTTCACCCAAGAATTGTAAAGTCTACAACCAAGGCATCATAGAATGAGCTCCTATAACAAGACAATGGAGAACTATTTCTTAAACACAAGAAACTGGTCAACATGAAAACCCGAGGAGTTTACCAAATGCCAAGCAACAGTTGCCAAAGAATCAAAATGGATGATAGATTGTATTTCACAAATACCTACAACAATGTGAGTCATTCAGCGAAAATGATGGTAGTGGAAGCTTGATCTTCCGTCTGCTAAATAAGATACTTGTGCAACATTTTGGTATCTTTATTATGGAAACGTTACGCCATCTAGTGGCTTCTTCAGTCTAATGAAGAGAACGGTGGAGGTAATCGGTCACCTCCGGGACCGATTACCTCAACCTTCTCCCCATCTTCCACCGTTCTCTGCAGTGAACTGGAGCAGCCACTGGCTGGCGAAACGTTTCCAAAATAAAGATAAACAAATGTTACAGAAGTGTTTCACTTATCAACGACGTGCCGGTTTTCTAAACCATTTATTCGGATTCCTTCTGCTAATGGCAGTCCAGGCTTTGATAAATCAGGCTATCGATGATGTTTGAAATAAATCGAAGAATGAAATGAAACGTTATCAGATTTTCTGATACCACTGTGAGGGTTGTCGTGCACCAATCGTGGTACTGGTAGCATTGTTATGAGCCCCACTCCAGTTCACGATATTCTTTTTGTCCACCTTTACCACTCAGAGTAGATCTTGCTATAGGTGTATTGGGTAAAGGGAACTACATTTTACCTCCTGAACAACCTGAACAATGACTATATGACCAAACATACCACCGAGGGAAACATAAACAATACACCTCTAAAACAAACACCTACCATGAATAATGGAGAAACTCTGAGATGAGGCGGAGCGCTGAGTTGTAGGTCAATAGAGAATGTCAGCTGGGCACGACTGT
Organism: Cherax quadricarinatus; assembly: GCF_038502225.1. Taxonomy (NCBI): domain Eukaryota; kingdom Metazoa; phylum Arthropoda; class Malacostraca; order Decapoda; family Parastacidae; genus Cherax; species Cherax quadricarinatus. The sequence continues at coordinate 30,212,425 of NC_091292.1, read as the reverse complement.
CTCCCATCCTCTGTGTTCCCCCAAGTACTACATGGTCACATCAACGACCCTAGATGTACTAAGGTCAACCTGAATGATGTGATCACTTGATCACCGCTCCACATGTGGCCAGGTCACCTTGCATGTTGTGGTCACATGGAGACGTTTCGCCAATCAGTGGATTTATCAATACAATACAAGAACATGATGTGAAGAATTATATACAAAAGATGAGATAACGAGTCCCTCAGCCTTGGAGTTGGTGAACAGCACTGAAGTCTTAAAGGAATTGAAGCACAATCACGGAGCTTGGCGCTTATGTGCTGGCGAGAGGTGTAGGACGTGCAGCAGACGAAGGTATTGTCACTGGTAGGAGGGAATCCCCAGTGAAAGTAGGTCGTAAGTAGATCGTACCCAGGAAATGGGCCAGAAGTAAGAAATAAGGTTGTGTAGATGTCCTCTGTACCAAGATTCGATGATGCTGCAGTGTTAGCAGAAGCAGCAGAGACGTCAAGACGATGTAACCAGTTCATCACACTTGAAGACGTAATTTTCAAGGATGATGGACTGATTACATAGTCTTTACATCTCTACTGCTTCTGCTGCCTCCTCAGTACTCGACTAAAGAAGGCGAAATGTTTTGGAATAAAAATACCTAACTGTTGCACATATGTCGTACTTACCAACTTGCCGTATTGTATACTATTATCATATTCACCATTTATCAAGGTCACCCTCCAGTGTTGACATGAGTGCAGATGTAAAATTTTGAGATTTGTCCCATCACTGCAAGTAGAAGCTGTCTCTGTAAATCACATGCATGTTCCAAGTCACGTTAGCAGAGGCTGTGCAAGAATGGTATATAATACCGACAAGATGAAATTAAGACACATGTGCAATATCTGGGTATCTTTATTGTAGACGTTTCGCCATCCAGTGGCTTTATCAATACAAATTCCAGGACATAACTTGAAGACAGTAGGACTGTATACAGAAGATGAGGTAATCAGTCCCTCAACCTTGAAGTAGGTGCGAAGAGCACCGTAATAGTGGAGATTCTGAAGCAGAAGCAAGGAGCCTGGCACTTATATACTAACGTCAGGTGTAGCAGACGAGGGCATAGTCACTGGTAGGCGGGATTCCCCAGTCAGACACTGCAACATCATGGAATCTTGATTCTGAGGACATGTACATAACCTTCACGACTACGACAACTACTACTATAACTAATCCATCTCTTTGGGAAGGACCTACTTCCACTGGGGAATCCCGCCTACCAGTGACTATGCCCTCGTCTGCTACACCTGACGTTAGTATATAAGCGCCAGGTTCCTTGCTTCTGCTTCAGAATCTCCACGATTACGGTGCTCTTCGCACCTGCTCCAAGGCTGAGGGACTGATTACCTCATCTTTTGTACATAGTTCTACTGTCTTCAAGTTATGTCCTGGAATTTGTATTGATAAAGCCACTGGATGGCGAAACGTCTACAATAAAGATACCCAGATGTTGCACATGTGTCTTAATTTAGCAGAGGCTATTTAGAATAATTTATGTTATTAATAAACTAAATTATTTAAATTTTATACCATGCAACTGGAGGTGTCTGCTAGCGAGTCGTCTTGTGTATATATCCATGTTTATTTGTCAGTGACTGTCTGTAATGAAATCTGAGTGAGATGGTACAGGGTCACGCCACAGTGGCTGGTGCTGGGTCACATCACAGTGGCTGGTGCTGGGTCACACCACAGTGGCTGTTGCTGGGTCGCAACACAGTGGCTGGTACTGGGTCACACCACAGTGGCTGGTGCTGGGTCACACCGCAGTGGCTAGTGCTGGGTCACACAGTGGCTGGTGCTGGGTCACACCACAGTGGCTAGTGCTGGGTCACACAGTGGCTGGTGCTGGGTCACACCACAGTGGCTAGTGCTGGGTCACACCACAGTGGCTGGTGCTGGGTCACACCACAGTGGCTGGTGCTGGGTCACACAACAGTGAATTTGTGATAAAGACCAAGGAATGGTTTAAGAATTAGGTATAAACATAAAGACGAGATCAAAATGACTAAAAAATACGAAGAGGAATGAGCACTTTCCGTTGACTGGTTAATAGGACTGAGAGCGCCACTAAATTAGTTGGGTTATGAAAGTGAGACGGCAAGTGGCTAAGACTCGTATTGTTTATAGCGTTTAAAGCCTATCGACCACACGAGGGTCATTAAGGCTGCTTTTAGCCTGTTCACCACTAGTCAAGAAAACTTTCGACACTGAAGTAAAGATTAAACTCTCAGCATATATATGTCGTGCTAAATAGGTAAAACTTGCGATTTTGGCTTAAATAGCAACGTTCTTCTGGCTGAGTGCGGCAAGCGAAAATTTGTGTATTCAATAATTTCCCAAAAAATCATGATGAACCTAACGAAAAAAATATATTTCATTGTGTTTGTTTATTATTAAATTATTATAAACTTATCTAAAATGTATTTAGTTGGATTAGCCTAAATTAAATTACGCTTATTATAAAAAGGTTTGGTAACTTTTCTAAGGCTCTTTTGATACAAAATTATTAATTTTTACATTAACATAAATGAAAAAAATATATATATATAAACGTCTTAGAGAAAATTTTAGGAGTTAATTTTAAATGAGTTCTTGGTAATTGATCAGTTTTACCTATTCGACACGACATATACACACTGAAAGGTTTACATTATACCTCACAGTGTTGATAACCTGAGACATCAGAGCAAAACGAGACGTATTATTATTGATGCGACAATTCACTTACAAGAGGCTTTATCAAGTTTAATCACTTGATTAAGACTCTCGTAGGCGACTGAGTTTGAATGTGGCTCCAGTAACTTTTATAACGTTGGAAACACTCTGCCTCTCTTACCTAATCCTAGGATAATTCTCCTCTCATACCCTCCTACCTCATGCTGGGCCAGTCATTACTGCCCCAGCTTCCTATATCACCCTGACTTCATTTCAGAGTAGCGGCCACACGGTCCAGCATTCTGACCGGCGACTCAGCCAGACACATCTGCTTCAAGTTTCTTTTTTTTTAAATATGGATGGTAATTGTGAATGAAATATTGACATTATAAATGAAATAGTACATACTTTATTACCATTTGTGACAAAAGTATATGCAGAAAAATAAAAGTATTTAGGATTTGAATACAGGAAGACAAATTGGAAGAAAGTTTTAAAACAGGAGACTGCATCGTTTTCGCCTGAGATGAGTGAAGCGAGGCAAGAGAAGTTCAGGTATTTAAATGTTATTACAGATGTGGTTCTCCTTCAGGGCTCGGCAGCGATCAACCCAGCTGTGCAGCGCTCAGGAATTATTCTTTCATAAATAGTGAGGAAGAATTTAGTTCTGTTAAGCTATGCTTGTTACCACCACCTTCAACTACAATAATACCACACCTGTAACTACCCCCCACCACCACCATCCTCTACAACCAAAACCACACTCTACTACCACCACAACACTCAACTACCACCACTATCCTATTTAACTATCACCACTATCATACTCAACTGCCATCACTACCACACTCAGCCACTACCACTATACCCATCTATCACCACCACACTCAATTGCCAATAACGCAACACTCAACTACCACCATTACTGCACTCAACTTCCACTATCACACTACCACCACCACTACACAGCTACCACCACCACCACTACACAACTACCACCACCATTGCACTTAACTATTACCACTTCCACACTTAAATGCCATCACCACAATACGCAACTGTCACCAACACCCGACTCCCACCACCATTTTCACCACCACAATTAACTACCATCACCAACAACAAAATAACTAACACCAACACCACCACATTCACACTCAGCTACCATTACCATCACAATGAGCTACCATTCCTACATTAAACCACCCCACCAAATACAGCTATTCTCAACGGACATGCTCTGTATTAACTACGGCCACAAGGGACATCGTCCATCTGATTGCTACAAATCCAGTCGCGGTGTCAAGCGCCAAGACAACCCCAGAGAACACTTTCCTGATTCACGTCGCCGCTACCACTAAGTTGCAGGTCATAGCATCAAAGAAATGCCTTGCTTTGTAGCATGTGGGAAACTACCCCTTCCCCCTCCTCATCCTCTACAAAACACACCGACGGATGACGACTCTGATAACCACAGTTAACGATCATATCCGAGAAGGGGGACGATACTCTATCCGCGGGAGGGGCAGAACTCATATTTCGGGGAAAGATCGGTGAGAACAAGACAACCCCACAAACAGTTACCTTTCCTAGGTCACTGTCTGGTGACAGGAATACTACATGTCTCCATGAGGTTCTAATTCTATTTAATTTAACCACCTCCTGGTTCCTCCTTCCCGTGTATTGTTAAATAATTTCAGCTGCTTCGTTTTCTCTTCTTTCTGAAATTGGGAGTAAAAAACAGCAGAAATTTCTACTTGTAAATGCTATGCAGTACCGACAAGTTGATGAGGAAGACGTGTGTGTAACATGTGTTTCTCTTTATTGATGAAACGTTTCGCCCGCGCCGCAGGCTTCATCAGGCGAATACGGAGATGAATTTTATGAGAGATTTAATTATCGTCCATCATGGATGAGAGGGACTGATTACCTCAGACTGCTCTCCAGTTCGTCTACTGCAGTGGTTCCCAAACTGGGGGTAAATTACCCCCTGGGTAATTATTGTTAACTTTGTCTTAGTATATAAAGTTGTAAAGTAAGCCTATTATAAGTAAGTAATAAAGTTAAACCAAATAACAATAAACATCAAAAACTAATATACAGTATTAGAAAAGAAGAAATATATTGCTAAGTGTGTGGAAACCCAAAAGTATTTTGACAAGTATGCTTCAGGACAAAAGTCACTCAGTAGCCCAGATCGACCTGTCCAGTACGCGTCACTCACTTCCTGAGGCTGCCTCTATTTCACACTGTCAGTTTATCTGTGAGCATCAGCCGAGGTAGACATAAGCTGGTATGTATGTGTACTGCCCTGTGCAGTATATAGTTAGTATTTACCCACTGTTACTGTGAATTTGTAGCTATTATTAATTTTATATATAATGTATGTGTGGTTCTTACGTTTTCATTGGTTTTGCTAGGATTAGCAGAGTATGCGAGGCTGTATACGTTCACTGTAGTCTCGCGCTACACGGTGCTCTTGTGCTGAAAAGCATGATACTTGCAGCCTGACAATTTTGAATGTATGCGTGTGTGCTTGCATCAGTGAACTTGTGTTAGCTGCCATGCGAGAAATTATGTACCTTGCGTTTTGCAGTGTATGCATGGATATTCTTCTTTTTCTGCAGATTGAACAAGTAAATGTCCAAAAAGCGCACCTACACTGACGCCTTTCTTCGCCATGGCTTTGTGAATTTAACTTCTGGTGGAGAGGATCGGCCACAATGTGTGGCATGTCACAAAGTGTTGACAAATGAAAGCCTCAAGCCATCAAAACTCTCAGCTCACCTCCAGAAGTGCCATCCAAATCTTCAAAATAAGGATCAGGCTTATTTTCAGTGCCAGGCTGTAGCACTGAAGAATATCCAGTTCGGCTCATCTGGAATTCAAGCCCAAAAGCTTCAAGCTGCGGTCGAAGCATCCTACTGTGTTGCATATAAAATTGCCGAACAGCAGAAATGCCACACCATTGCAGAGAATCTGATTATGCCTTGTGCATACGAGATGGTAAGCAAGGTATGTGGGGAGGATCAAGCGAAGAAACTGAGTGTCATATCTCTATCAAACAACACCATCCGCCGACGAGTCGATGACATGGCATCAGATATCCTGTCCCAAGTTACAACAGAGATCAAGGAAAGCTCATATGGCAAATTCTCCTTGCAATTTGATGAATCGTGTGACGTAGCCAGTTGTGCTGTTCTCCTTGGGTTCGTCCGTTACGTCCACCAGGACAAGATCAAAGAAGAGTTCCTATTATGCGAGGATCTGCTGACAACCACAAAGGGAGAAGATGTCTTCAATATCATCAACAGTTTCTTTACCAAGAATGGATTGGATTGGAACAGCGTTCAACAGGTAGGAAACGATGTTTATATAAAGTCTAAATTAGTATAAATACAATGAATTACACGGCATATAGTCATATACAGTTTTATTTATTGTACAAGTAACTGTAGTGTAGCTAATATTTTGTACATGATTCACACAAAAAATATCGTGCCTGTCGTACTGAAATACTCAAGTACCGAAATAATTAATTAAAACCATATAATTATAACGCAAAAGATAAGTAACAATGACTAACTGACGCAGTCTATAATAATTTTTCTTTTTATTCCAGGTCTCCGTCGATGGAGCACCGTCGATGATGGGTGGTCATCGTGGATTACGGTGCCTCATACAAGCTATCAATCCAGAAATTTCTGTAGATCACTGCATCATTCATCGGTACTCTCTTGGATCGAAAAGCCTGCCTGGTAATCTGAAGTTAGTGTTTGAAGATGTGTTGAAAATCGTCAACTTCATCAAGTCCAGAGATGTGAATTCGCGCATATTCAAGGAGCTGTGCAAGGAAATGGGAGAGCAGTATCAAGTTCTGCTCTACCACACCGATGTTCGCTGGTTGTCACGAGGCAAGGTTGTACGTCGAGTCATTGAGCTCCGAAAAGCTGTTCAGGAATTCCTGGAACAAAAAGGATCTCCTTTTGCTACCAAGTTCACCGATAAGGAGTGGCTTGCTCGACTTTGTTACTTGGCTGACATATTTGCGGAGCTGAACAGTGGTAATCTGCAACTCCAGGGCCGAAACACGACTGTCATTGATGCCCATCACACTGTGACTGCATTTCTGGGGAAACTGAGACTCTGGATTCGGCGCTTGGAGAAAGGAGTGTTCGCCCAGTTTCCCACCCTAGACCAGTTTGTTGAGGAGAATAGTCATGATACTGGATCACTTCTACAGACCATCAACAAAGAAATGAGCGACCATTTGAAGGGGCTTGAAACAAGCATGCATCACTACTTTCCAGAGAGTGATCAAGAAACAGCCACTCTTCAGTGGATCATTCATCCCTTCTCTGTACCTGATGATGCCATTCATGATGATGATTTCCCTGCAAAGGAGGAGTGGATCACAATGCGAGCCAATGAAGCCTTGAAAATCGAATTCCAAAACCAAAATGCAGATTCCTTTTGGATTTCACGACTACCTGACTCGCCAACTCTGTCCAAGAGAGCCTTGAAGTTGTTGGTATCATTCTCAATAACGTATCTGTGCGAGAAGGGCTTCTCAACTGTGCTGGGTATGAAAACAAAAAAGAGGACTCGCTTGAATGTTGCAAACGATGCCAGGCTGGCACTTTCAACCACGAAGCCAAGAATTCCTAAACTAGCTTCAAGTATGCAACTCCATCCATCCCACTGATGTTCTTGACATCTTTGGTAATAGTCATTAGAGATGCACAATGTTCAAATACAATAAATAAAAGAAAATATCTCAAGTGTTTTAATTTAGCCATATATATCAATAATAACAACATTTTGTGAAAGGGGTAACATGCTTTATGTGGCATGTTAAATTGGGTAACAAGCTGAAAAAGTTTGGGAACCACTGGTCTACTGTCTTCAGGATTGAAATTCATCGCTGCATTCGACTGATGAAGCCTGCTGCTCAGGTGAAACGCTTCATCAATAAAGAGAAACACATGTTACACACACGTCTTCCTCATCAACTTGTCGGAACTGCATAGCATTTACAAGTAGATATTTCTGCTGTGTCGTGCATATGTCCTGCTCATCAAACAGTAGGAAAGGCGTAAAAGAAAATAGCATTGAGAGAAAAGAGATAAATAAAAAAATTGAGAATAATCAAAGGGAGGTCGAATGAAAACGCAAGAAATAAGAGATGGGTATTAAAACGTTGATAAATTAGACACGTGTGCAATAATTGGGCGAAACGTTTCTACAATAACGACACCCAGTTGTTGCATATGTGTCTAAAATTTATCAACTTGCTGACTCTCTGAACCATTTATCTACGTATTAAAAAATAAACACACAGAGGAGCAAAGGAAGACCTACTCGGGAGGATGAAGGTTATGATAATATGTGAATGGCTCGCCCTTTCTCTTTAATCTTATTTCTTGGCCTTCTGCTGTCATTTTAATTTGCATGTGGTTATGGAGTGGCCTTGCCTCGGTTTATAGTTTCTTCCTCATCTCTTGGGTGGAAATGAGCCGTTTTTGCCTTTTCGTCCCGAAATGCACCGGATGTTAGTGGCTTTCTTATCTGCCTAACAATATTTTATTTTACGTAAACTACATCACCTGTATACTGCAGTAAATAGAATATTTGCAATTGTATTTTAATTTGAAAAAAGTAATTTCACTTGATTTTTTTCTCCATGGAGAATTTGGTCTTGCGATATTTATAAAACTATATTTCTTTTCAGTCTCCAGTTCTGCATGCAGTTTTCCTAGTGTCTTTTTCTTTTATATTTTATTTTTCTTAGTGACTCTGTGGCTGACTCTTAGGTGGACTGCAATCTATATTTATGACTGAATGACTTTAGGTGAAAGGATGGTGTAGATTTGGTGTGCTACCCATGTCATTTTCGTTGCCTCGTATAAATCTTAGAGCCATAGCAACATTCTCTCCGGGGAAAAAAGATAATGGGGGAGCCAAAAGTAGAATACACCAGCAGGACTTCCCGTGGACGACAGTATCGAGTGGAGTAGGCTTTAGAAAATATTTTTTTTTTAATATAGTTTTGTTTTCCTACTTCATCTCATTTCAAAACCCAGGTCTTATGTGAGCTATCATGCCGTGGATGGGATCACCAGTAGCCAACTAACTCGCAGGTATCCGTTTGCCATTAAGTGAGCAGGGGCAGCAGGTGTAAAGAGATTTCAGGTGGCAGCGCCTGATCAATTCGGAGATCTGGTCTGGGACGGGGCCGCGGGGGCGGTGACCTCCGGAAGCGACTCCAGGTAAACTCCAGGTCCTTATCACCTCACTTTTGAAATGCTCCCACGTTCCTTCTGTTGTGAGTTGGATGCTCTACCATTGTGCCGGTGACGGTGGTGGTGTGTGAAGACAACAGATGTGAATTAGTAAGTAACGTAACTGACAAGGAGTCCAAAAATTTTTGCTGTATTTTAAACCACATCCTGTTTTTTCTATATTTATTATTGAAGTACCAATGTTAAATTTAATTATTTACAATCAAGAAAAAGATTCGACCAATATTTTAAGCTCTCCTTCTCCTGCCTTTCAACGAGACCGACAAAGCTGTAGCCACAACAAATAAAAATCATGGAAAAATCTATATATTTGAGAAAACTCGTTCGTACTAACAAAACCAATTTGCCTAGACACAAACATTTCTCCTTTCCGGGGTGTGTGTGTGTGTGTGTGTGTGTGTGTGTGTGTGTCTGTGTGTGTGTGTGTGTGTTTTCTTTTCATATTTTCTCCTAAAAATTATCAGCGACTGATTTGTAAACATGCGTTAAAGTAACTAATAAAATATGCACAAGAATATGATTTTTGTACAGTGAGAGATGAGACAGAAACAACATGTAAGTTCAGTGCTACAATGATGATAACAATGAATGATTAATTTTTCTGACATAAAGGCCGAAGGGAAAGATGCAGACGCAATAGTACCAAAAAAAATTTTAAGTGTTTTAACGAGGCTAGTGGGTCCTTACCTTTGAGTCTTCTGTTCTGTTCGAGGCTGGTCAAAGCTGTCATGAAAATCTTGGATGGGACTGCCTCTAAAAGTATAATAGATCAGAGAATATACAATGATCTTACCAGGTTATTAAGCTGTAATATCTATGAAGAAATAAGACTTATTTGGTATTAGGTTATAAGTAATTAACATTTGTGAACCTGATCATAGCTTATAATCTCACGCCAAATGAAACCTGCAGCATCAGTTGAAGCTCGAGTAATCTCTCTCTCTAAGAGGTAAATGTCAGTTAACCAATTAATAAATTAGTTATATAGGAGTAAGGATACTCTATGATATCTCTATACGTTCAACCAGGAACATGTTGATATTAGATAAATGATTAATTGGCAATTTTTCTTCACGAGGGAAGGTGGAGAGATGGTTGAGGAAATACCGGATTACCAAGTGAAAAAGATCCAGGCCAGGTCAAGACTGGCGAACCTACTACAGTACAGGTTGAGGAAAAGTGTAGGTGGAGAGTAGTGGAATGGTGGGGTGTGACGGATGGTGGAGAGACAGTTGAAGGGATGTATAAGTGAAGAGTGGTGGTGTGAAGATGGTTATGGAGCTAGTGAAGGCAGAGATAATAGAGGTGAGAAGATGGATGGTTGAACGAGGGGGTAGTGGAGGGGAAAGTAGTGTTGACTGAACCCTGTTACCCTAACTGCAACAGAAGAGAGGTAATATGTGTGATGCGGGTGTGTTGTTGCCCCATTCCCAAGGATCACTCTCTGAGCTCAACCTCAGGGCCCCCGGGTTAAGGGGACTCATCATATCCCTTACCCCAGCTTGTCCCCCCACCTTCCTCTCCAGCCAAACCTATGAAGTTATGATACACCTAAAAAGTCAAGGGTAGGGTGAAGAAGTGGGAACAGAAGTGGGCGTAAATATTTATGTATGGACTGAGTGGAAGGGCAAGGAGTGTGGACGGAGGGTTATAATAGTTCTTGACCTGAGCTCCCGAAAGTTTACGAAGTCCTGAAAGGAACAGCTCTGACGCGTCCTGTATGACATCAACAACACACTGCTGATGTACTCGTAAACGTCTGAAGGCTTAAAAGGGGAAAAAAAAAAACAGATAATTTCCCCCTCTACCGGGCTCAGTTCCTGAAGGCGTTACTAGGAGCCAATTGGCCCTTTCGTGGTGGACAAGCCAGTAAAAGACTGGAGAAGTCGCTGGAATACCAAGCGTCCCTCGGCTCCTCGCTTCATACACAACCAAAGACAAAGACAAAGATTTATTTCAGCATGATACACTGTTAGTGAACATTAAAATGGTATAAAATACCGACAGATTGTTAGGTAAGACACATATGCAACAGTTAGGTATCTTTATTTCGAAACGTTTCGCCTACACAGTAGGCTTCTTCAGTCGAGTACAGAAAAGTTGATAGAAGCAGAAGATACTTGAAGACGATGTAATCAGTCCATCACCCTTAAAGTTTTGAGGTGGTCAGTCCCTGGTCAGAGGGACTGACCACCTCAAAACTTTAAGGGTGATGGACTGATTACATCGTCTTCAAGTATCTTCTGCTTCTATCAACTTTTCTGTACTCGACTGAAGAAGCCTACTGTGTAGGCGAAACGTTTCGAAATAAAGATACCTAACTGTTGCATATGTGTCTTACCTAACAATACACTGTTAGTACAGAGATGGGTGACATTTGGCTGTGCATAAACAAAGCCCATAGTTATGTAGAGCATTTTCGGGCTCCAGTTTTGTCGGTCTTGTCGTCCAAAAGAGAAAGTTTGCCTTCTCGTCCTCACTGAGAATTTAGGATTCATACATCCACCGGTGAAGAGGAGAGGAAACTTTTGCTCTTAGAATATGTTTTTTTTTTCTTTAATATCTCCGAGGGCATCGAAGGAGTGTTGTTTGATTGCCAAGTTCATTTTTCCTGAGCAATGTTTGTATTTTTGGTTAGCGTATCGCCTTCCGTACTAACTCAATTACCTTTCTTACTGTCCTGCCAGAAATAACACGAAACTTTCTTTGAACCGGAGCTGTGTAAACGGCTTTTTTGTTGTTTGCAGTGTATTTGTCCTCAATGTTTCACTAAAATATCTCTCCCAAACTCCACTGTCTCCCTCGCATCTCTCTGTCTCTCTCTCTCTATCTCTCCTCCTGTAAAAAATACAACATTATTTCAAGTAGGATAATCATTGTACAAATTAAAGTTAAAGTTCATCAAGGTTAAAGTTCATCAACTGGTTGAGTCATCAATGCACTAATTTACGTTAAAGCACGAATTAAAGTAAACTCTCAGTGGATATACACTGAGATATATACATTTCTTGTTGAATATATCCTGAACGATAACACAATATAAATATTTAAATGACTATTACAGTTTTTTTTATTCGCTTATGTTTGCCATCTACGGGCTTCATTCATTGATGTTTTCCATTCGTTTCCATTCTGATAATAATTCATTTTGGCAGATTTTTTTTGATGTTGAAAATTGAACGTCCGTAGTTGTCCACCATAGTAATTCCTCACTCCTCACCCACCATTATATTACGTTAATATTTTGCTCTCTCCCTGAATGTTCAGTTTCTCTCTCTCTCTCTCTCTCTCTCTCTCTCTCTCTCTCTCTCTCTCTCTCTCTCTCTCTCTCTCTCTCTCTCTCTCTCTCTCTCTCTCTCTCTCTCTCTCTCTCTCTCTCTCTCTCTCTCTCTCTCTCTCTCTCTCTCTCTCGCTCTCTCTCTTCCCTTTCTCTCCCTCTCTTTTTTTTTTTGTTTTTTTTACACAGGGTTTGACAAGGTTAAGGATCCCTAGCTTTATTGACAAGCTATTTACAGGTTAAGGATTCCTAACTTTATTGGCAAGCTAAGAGCTGTTACCTACATCAGCTCATTTGAAAGCATTTTTATTGTTAAGAGACATACAAGTAGGGAACAGGATGAAATTGGAGCCATCTGTGGGCCAGCATTTTCATTTGATCAACTGACTTTATCTCGTTGACATCATTATGCTGTACGAATGTGTTCCATACTCGAGTCATCCTGGGTATGTATGATCTCAGATGGAGTGATGTTCTGGAGAAGGGTACAGCCAGAGTGAAGTTGCTGCTTTCTGCCCGTCTTGTTGCATAAAAGCTTGTTTCACGCTGTCCTCGAAGTGGATCCAAGTGTGGTATTTTGACAATATTGGCCTTGTACATAACAGTAAGGCCACCCACATCCCTCCTATGTTGAAGGCTCTGCTGAAATGACAGATCTATCCAGGATGGGTCCAGGCGAGAGATGAGACGTCTTGCTCTGTTCTCTACTCTGTCAAGCAGTCGAAGATGAGAAGGGGGGGGGGGCAGGCAAACCAAGAAAGTGGAGCATACTCAAGGTGTGAGCGTACTTGCGCCTCGTAAAGGATCTTGCAACCCCTACTGTCAAGCAGATGCGAGATACGGCGAAGTGCTGTAAGCTTCCTGGCTGCCTTGTTTGCAAGATTTACAACATGGTTCTTCATGGTTAGTTTGGAGTCAAATTTCACCCCAAGGATATCAACTTCTTCTCCAGGTGCCAACACCCTCCCATTCATCCTTACTACAGCACCAGCATTACCATCATGGTGCCTAGAGACGATCATCATTTGCGTTTTCTCAGGTGCAAATGTTACTTGCCATCTATTTCCCCAAGCTGATATAGCTCTCAGCTGGTGATTGATGTAGCTTAGAGCAGTTGGCATTTCTTCTCTTGGATAAGTGAATGTCAGTGTACAGTCGTCTGCATATGCATGTGATTCTGGGATGAGATGAAGAAGGTCGTTGAAGTAGACATTCCATAACAATGGACCCAGCACGCTTCCTTGTGGAACACTTGCCCCAATAGGATGTCTTGCTGATTCCGTTCCATTGAGAACTACACTTAGAGATCTACCATGAAGGTAATCACTGCGGAGACATAGCGTAGAGCCTGCAATTCCCAGTGCTTGAAGTTTTGCTAAGAGGCACTGGTGCCACACCCGGTCGAAAGCGCCAGCAATGTCCAGTGCTACCACACAGCTGACTTTGGATTCATCCAGGGACTGGTGCCACTTAGTGGAGAGGTTTAACAACAGATCAGCAGCAGAGTAACCTTTCCTGAAGCCATATTGACGATCACAAAGTAGTGAGTGGTAGTCAAAAAACTCTGTCATTTGTCTTGAGATTATTGTCTCAAGGATCTTACCAGTGATTGACAGGAGTGACACTGGTCTGTAGTTGCTGATTTCTGCTCTGCTCTTCTTTTTGTGAACAGGGACTACATTTGCCTCTTTCCATAGAGAGGGCCATTTACACTGTACTAGACAGTGCTGAAAGATGCGAGTTAGAGGTGCTGCTAGCTGGTCTGCACATCTTCTCAACAATCTTGGGCTCAACTTGTCTGGGCCCACAGCCTTTTCTTGGTCAAGCGATTTAAGAAGGAAATGCACCTCCTCCTGCCTTATTGTCACCACAGACAGTTTTGACACAGTTCTTGCAGCTACCCAAGGAGGGTCCCTTGCTGGATCAGGAACTTGCATTTTGGTAGCAAAGTGTTGAGCAAAGAGGTCCGCCTTCTCTTGACTACTAGTAGAGGTGGTCCCATCCTGTCGATTTAGAGGTGGAATGAGCTCATCAGGCAGATAACCTTGTCTGTCCTTGACCATGGATCACCAGGTTTTGGAGCCTACCCTACCTGATGCTAACTTTCTTTTAGTGTCCACCTCCCATTTAGCAATGGCCCACTTTTGAACGTCACCCATATGCCTACAGGCTTGCGTGTGCAAGTTCCTGTTATAGGTGGTAGGATGTCTCTTATACCTTCTCCATGCTTTGTACTTAGCAGTAGCAGCCTCTCTGCAACGAAAGCCAAACCAAGGCTGATTTGTAGGCTTTGTCACATATTGCCGGTGAGGAATGTGTTCTTGTTGTAGATTAAGGATGTGTCCAGTGAAAGCTTTCACTTGGTTGTCAACATCCCCTTGGAGAAGAGCATTCCAATCGGTGGTGGCGAGCTCAGAGCGAAGGGCTGGCCAATTACTTCTTTCCCATAGCCAGGTTGTGCGCGTGGACTCCTCACCTCGTTCTGTTGGGATCTTAAGTGTCGTAGAAACAGCCTTGTGGTCAGACGATCCAACGTAGCCGAGGGGTTGGCAAGTAACTATGCCTTCTGCCAGATCACTCACTACTGGGTCAAGGGAGGAGCCAGAGATATGAGTAGGGAAATCAACAAAGTTTCTCATGTCAAACACTGCAAGAAGGTCATCAAAGTCCCTCTGTATAAGGTGCTGGTTGAGGTCACCAACAATTATAATATGTTGACAGTTGTGTTGTAGCAGAAGGGAGTCAATATTTTCCATTAGGAAGTTGATGGGGTCTGCATGTTGCCACTGAGGTCTGTACATTACACATGCTAGTACAGAGGTACTAGTGTTTATACAGAGCTTGAAGAACATCATTTCAAGATGTGTAGGGGTGGCAACATCAATGTGCTGGGCATGAACACTTTTAGAGAAGCACACAGCAACACCTCCTCCTTGCTCTTGCCTGTCTCTTCTCATCCATGAGGTGTAGCCAGCAATTCTTGCAAAATTTTCTGGAGTCCTGTCATCCAAAAATGTTTCAACAACAACTATCATGTCGGGACGTCGAGTGTTCGAGTGAGCTCTCCAACATTAGTAATGAAACCTCTAATGTTGGCCGACAGGATGCTGATAAACTGGCTCCTCATGATGATGTGGTCAGCTTGAGGTGGTCTGTGTGTAGGGAATGTAAGGTGCCTGCCCTTGAGAGAGGTAGGGTACTGAGGCAGCTGCAGGGATGTAGGTCTGTGGTCTCTCTGTCTCTCTGTCTCTGTCTCTGTCTCTGTCTCTGTCTCTGTCTCTCTCTCTCTCTCTCTCTCTCTCTCTCTCTCTCTCTCTCTCTCTCTCTCTCTCTCTCTCTCTCTCTCTCCCTCCCTCCCTCTCTCTCTCTCACACACACAATCACAATCACAGCGATCGTATATGAGAGTGAGAAAAGTAATAATGATAATGATATATTTCTCTGAGCCATACACATAATGTAAATACGTGTCATAATCAGTAATGTTTTGTACCTGTGTGTGTGTGTGTGTGTGTGTGTGTGTGTGTGTGTGTGTGTGTGTGTGTGTGTGTGTGTGTGTGTGTGTGTGTGTGTGTGTAATTATCTGTTTGCAAATACGTATTTCCAGTTACCCACTGCTAGCTACTGGAGCGAAGGTGTGCTAGTGGTGTCCTGGCTTCAATAAACTATTCAGCTTATTTTTTTTTTAATTTCCAATGGTTATAGCACTTACTACTTAGAATTCCTTCCACTCATGTACCACTCTGAAGAAAAATTCCAGTTATGCCTTCGGCTCCATTTTTTTTTCAGTTTACATCAGTGACCTAGTGTTATCCCAGCAGTAGGTGCGAGAAAATTATGCATATCTAACCTTTCATATCCTTTCATGATCATATAAGTGGTTATGATGTCTCCTGTAGTGCTGTTATTAGCCAGCATGGGCATCATTAGTGCTGTCAGACTTTCATTATAACTCATATTTTTTTTATAACTCTGGTAGCAATTTTT